>NC_056743.1:1597829419-1598054419 GCF_019279795.1 Protopterus annectens | reverse complement strand
TAGCCATCAAAAATGGGCTCATCCCCATGAACATCTCTTGGGTGATGCAGGTACCCCTAGAAGCATGGATGCTCACACCTATCAAGCCACCATAGATATCACAGCATGTGACCTGTATCTGAGTCATTTGCATGGTCACAACACTACTGACCATGTTTTAGCATACTTGAAAATGAAGCTTCATTGTTTAGATGATCCTACAGAAACATTGCAATGCAGACCTTTAAAGTCTTGGCAAATCACAACCTTACCACAACACACCAATATCTTGCCTGATGATCCCACATGGCTGCAGGGCCAGTAGGATGATGTTTACCATCTCCAGTAGCATGAGGAGCCACACAGTAACTGCATCAAAATCATACAAAGCATATGAAAGATGCATTGATCCAACAGATGTTTGAATGATATGTATACATTTTTATATTAGCTGAATGGATATGTAAACAGAATGTTATCATCTCCAGTATATGGGCAAACACACAGTGTAAACTAGCCACAGATGACCACTATAAGGATATAAATCCTAGAGTTCCTACTGACCACATGCCACAGTAGTAGTACTCTGTATTGCACTGACACCATTTATGTCTGTTCAGTGGACTGTGATGTGCCATTAATCATGTCCCCTGGATATCCCTTTCTGGGCTGTTGATGTAACTGGAGGTCATATATTATGAAATCAGAAAGGGCTGTCATCAGTACCAAACCTACACAGTCTAAGTAACAAGCTACCTATATATGGTGCTTTGCCATGTGGATGTATCAAGGCTTCGGGTACCACTAGCAAGTGTCCTCATAAGGTGCAAACCAGAGGCAGTTGCAGAATCCTAGACTGCAGCTTCACCATGTCTCACACAGTGCTGCTCAAAGTGTGAATATCCCTGTGAATTCTTGAAAGTTTAATATTAGTCTTCCAAAACTGCTGGACCCCAGTAGTGTCATGGTGTACCCACACAAGGTCTGCCCACACATAGCAGTCATCAGCAAGATGTTCCACAGGCAGTGCAGTCCCTGTAGCAGTCTAGCTCTCTGTGTCTTTCATTCTGTGTTCTCTCTCAAACATATGCATTGTCTGCATCAAAACATGCATTAGCTTTAGTAGTACTATTGTGATGCCAGGCACAACATGGTGATGACACAGCAGGACTAGATATCTGCAGAGGTGTAAACCGTACTTCATATGAACATGCCAGGCACAATTTGATGATGACACATCAGGTTTAAATAACTGCATGTGTAGACTGTACTTCATCTGAACCTGCCAGGCACAACATGATGATGACACAGCAGCTAGTTAAATGTGGAATGCTGGCATCCTAGGTGCACACCCACCTCTTACTGCAGGAGCAGCCAGCATTAATATAACAGGGGTACCAACAGATGATATTGCCAGCCTGGCTAGCCCAGTCTGGGTCCTTGCATGTACTTCTAACTCATCAAAGGAAGTTTGGGAACAGGCCTCTTTGTCTTAGCTTCCCCTTTGTCTAGGTAAGTGGCAAGTAGGTTCAGAGTAAAGGGCAGGCCTAGGGCAGTAGGGATTGGTTAGGTATCCAGCAGGTCCTGGAGGAGGCCAGATTGAAACAGGAAAGAAATGGTTAGGATTTAAGTTAAAAAAAGAGCTAAAGGAGCAGATTAGGAGGAGCCCTTTTTGCACAGGACATGGTGAAGTGAGCATTTTGTTTTTTTTTATTCATCAATAACCACGGGAAGAAGAAAAATCAGTGGTGACAGGTTGTTAATTGAGGACCAACTGAAGTATTGTTGGAAGGAAGGTTCAAGTAAAGCTGTAATTATCCACAGGTTGTTGTGAAAGCTTTAATGTTTAACAAATATGGTAGATTTTATTGAGAGCTGTGTAAACATTTGATTTGAATGGCTTAGTAGCATACTCTGCTATAGGTTCATAGATTAGTACTAGGCTAACTGCTCTTGTGAGCCATTGTAAGCCTATCCAGTTATTCCTTGTGAAGATCGAACCCTGCACCTTGTGTTTGTAAGGCAAACACCTTAACCATTAGGCCAGCCTCTCAACACTATTTTGGTGTGGTTAAAGAATTGCATGGAGTCTGATGTGGATTTGCTTGAAGAATCAGATTTATTGTGCAATTAATGAAGTCCCTGAAAGCTAGTAAGTCTGTACTGTAAATGAGACTTTAGGTATTATATTCACGTGATTTCAACAAAAGTAATACAATTGGGAGAAATAATTAATGAATAAAGACAGTGAATAACATCCAACTAATCAGTGGGAGGAGCTGAGAAATAGCATTCTTAATTGATCTGGAAGTATTTAGGGTTATCTTTATTTAGCTGTAGTGCTTGTTTGACTTGCTGTTCTCTGTCTGTTGTTGATCTCTGACTTTTTTTTTGAGGGTCACCAAACCATTGGATGAAGGTAAGACTGGTAAAACAAATAAATTCAGCGAACCTTGAATCCTGGTTTCCGAATAAAATGTCTTTATTACAAACTGGACAAAAAGAGTGAACACAACAACGAACAAACACTAAGCGCTTTCACCCTAATGATAGGGCATCTTCAGAGTAACTAAATCACACTTCCATCATCCCTTAAATATTAAAACGTTTAAACAGTTAATTTGAATAATTGATTAATTAAAATGAATATGTAGTTGATTAAATTACTGTGTTAGGTAGAAACAGACAAATACCTTTACTTAACTTGGTTATCTCAGAAAAAAATACTTGTTTTACAAACAACTTGTTTGGTACAAGATTGAATTCGTACATTTTATGTGTCTTAAAAAACTGAATTGTCAAGATAACAGCTATTAGTTATAAAAAAGCAGAGAACTAGGAAAACAATTTAAGTGTATTAAAAAATTCAATATATAATACACTCAAGGCAACATAATGAATGTTAAAAATTGAAAACCTTGTGTGTTTGAAATAATGTATGATATAATAGTGTGAAAAAACATATTATAGATAAGAATAAAAAGTAAAAATTAAAAGTTTTCAGTCACCATACACGCTGTTCCCTGATGGCTATAAAACGTAACCACAACTTCAAAAGGTGATATCCAACGGCATGAAACACGACATACACTTCTGGATTCTTAATAAATCTTTAATTCCAGGACAGAGTAAGCGCTTTCGCCAACAGGCTTCTTCAGACTCATAATAATAACAGGTAAAAATTACATCCTTAAAAAGCCCGCCAAAGAATCTCATTGGGTAAGAGTTCAATCTTATTACTCTACAAAATTCATCTCAAAAATTTAAAGTGATATTATCTTCACTTACTAATAATTTAAAATACACAAACAGACTACATTAAAATATTCAAGCGCTTATAATAACTGCTAAAACAGAATAAACAACCTTTTCTAAAAAATGTGTATGGCAATTTAAAAAAGTATAGTAGCACGTCTTGAAACATCTATTATAATGCTAACAAATGTTAAATATATGTCATACAGTCTGTGGACAAATAAATATAAAATACATACTTAGAAACAATCTATCTATTCATAATGAATGGAAGTTAGATAAAAATAAAACAACTTTAAGACAGAAAGCCAATTTATATAATGTGTACGAGTCATATTAATACATTCAGTAACCAGGGAAAGCACAGAACCAAGTGGCAAAATTCATGTGTTAACTGTATTCCTATACAAATCATAAATATATCATAAATATAGTTAGACAAACAAAGGGGCCATGTGGTTAATGTGCAATATCAAAATGTATCAATAAAGCATAAGTCTATTCAATAAGATGTCATAATGTAAATATTTCATGAGGGCCATTTATTAAATTATAAACACAGATGTCACATGATTATACTTATGCTATTGAGTTAGATTTAACCTTATATTACTGTGGGATGTTACATTAGTGCATAAATCTTATCATTGCTTCACTCGACGTAACCTCCTACTTTTAAGGAATGGTTTTATCTGTACCTTGTCATTGAGACCAGGGGAGGTATCTGCTCTCCATCTAATAATCCACCTGGTCTCACATTCCAATGTTCTATTAATAAGATCACCTCCTCTAAAACCTTGTGTGATCGTCTGTATAACAAAAAATTTAAATGCATGCTGAGAGCCTAGACTTTTACAATGCCTCGCCAATGCATTGACATCCGATTTTATTCTAATCTGGTAATTATGCTCTCTAATGCGTTCTTTAAGGGTCCTGTTCGTCTTCCCTATATAGTAGGCGGGACATGAATTGCATATAGCTACATAAACCACATTCCTACTTTCACAGTTGGTATTGGTATAAAAATTGAACATTCGTCCTGTATTAGGATGTGTGAAATTAGTATTTACATTAATAAAGGGGCATTGATTACATTTACCACAAGGTACAGTATTCACATTAGCACCCACTATGCTCTGCCTACTAATATTGTATCTAGGTCTACAGAGTATGCTCTTCAGATTCGGGTGATTCTTATATGTTATACATGGTTTAGGTCCTACTACATCACTCACATCCGCATCGGACATCAAAATATCCCAATGTTTATGTATAAGTTTCTTCACTTCTAGGTTCATCCTACTAAAGGATAAGTTAGCCCTTACCTCAGTGTTGGTTAATGCAGCAGTCTTAGGTAGATCCAACTGCTCCATGAAGTAAGGTCTAGCACTACTGGACCTCAAGGAATCAACTGTAACAATAGTATCATTAATATCTTCTTCACGATAACCCCTCTGTAAAAACCTATCCTTAAGCTCCTGTACTCCGCTCTTATAACACGTTTCACTGGGGTTAAGCCTAGACACCCTCATAAATTGTCCTTTTAAAACATTATTAAATACATGAAGAGGGTGCATGCTTTGTCTGTGGAGTAAATTATTCCTATGGCACCCCTTTCTATGTATAGATGTGTTAAGCATACCATTAGGCAATCTACATATTTCAACATCCAAAAAAGATATGTTGGTACTAGAGAAATTCATTGTGAATTTTAAAAACTCCGTCGTCATGTCAAGATAAGTGACAAAACTTCTTAAGGAATTCTCATCACCCAGCCACACAAAAAAGAGGTCATCGACAAATCTACAATACATGCCTACATACTCTTTAAACTGATCATTCTCATATACATACTTATCCTCCCATCTGGCCATCACTAGGTTGGCGTAGCTATTGGCACAAGACGTGCCCATAGCTACGCCATCCCTCTGTAGATAAATATCTTCACCAAAAGCAAAAACATTATTGGTCAAAATCGTCTCTAACAACAGGGTGACCAAGTCAACCTTCTTAACAGAGAAATGTGAGTGCGTCCTAAGGTACTCTATAATAAAATTAATGCCTACTTCATTAGGGATGACTGTGAAAAGACTCACAACATCTAAGGTTACTAAAAAGAAATGTTGGTCATCTCTTAGATGTTGTGTGTAGGCATATAAATCCAATAGAAATTGCTTACTATCCTTTAATATTCTTTTATTCTCATCAATTAAGGGTCTCAACAGGTTTTCTATATAAATGGAGAGGGGTTCGGTGACCCAACCCTGACCTGCCACTATGGGTCTCATTGGTGGGTCAGCATAACATTTGTGTATCTTCGGTAATCCTTGGATAACAGGTATCACCGGATCCTTGACTTTAAGGAAATCATACAGCTCTTGAGTAATGTCCAACGACATGATAAGGTCATCTAGAGTGTAATAAACATTAAACACCTTATCTATCAATGTATCATGATCTATTCTTAAGTAAAAATGGTTATCATTCAACATTTGTTCCATTTTATCATTATAATGGACAGTGTCCATAAGGACCACTGGCCCACCTTTGTCAGCCGGTCTAATTACTATTGACCTATCATGCTTTAGATCATTCAAAGCTTTCCTCTGATTATAATTCAAATTCCGTTTATGTCTTGATATAGATCAAAAGAATATTAAAGGATAGTAAGCAGATTTATATCTACAGAGGGATGGCGTAGCTATGGGCACGTCTTGTGCCAATAGCTACGCCAACCTAGTGATGGCCAGGTGGGAGGACAAGTATGTATTTGAGAATGATCAGTTTAAAGAGTATGTAGGCATGTATTGTAGATTTGTCGATGATCTCTTTTTTGTGTGGCTGGGTGATGAGAATTCCTTAAGAAGTTTTGTCACTTATCTTGACATGACGACGGAGTTTTTAAAATTCACAATGAATTTCTCTAGTACCAACATATCTTTTTTGGATGTTGAAATATGTAGATTGCCCAATGGTATGCTTAACACATCCATACATAGAAAGGGGTGCCATAGGAATAATTTACTCCACAGACAAAGCATGCACCCACTTCATGTATTTAATAATGTTTTAAAAGGACAATTTATGAGGGTGTCTAGGCTTAACCCCAGTGAAATGTGTTATAAGAGCGGAGTACAGGAGCTTAAGGATAGGTTTTTACAGAGGGGTTATCGTGAAGAAGATATTAATGATACTATTGTTACAGTTGATTCCTTGAGGTCCAGTAGTGCTAGACCTTACTTCATGGAGCAGTTGGATCTACCTAAGACTGCTGCATTAACCAACACTGAGGTGAGGGCTAACTTATCCTTTAGTAGGATGAACCTAGAAGTGAAGAAACTTATACATAAACATTGGGATATTTTGATGTCCGATGCGGATGTGAGTGATGTCGTGGGACCTAAACCACGTATAACTTATAAGAATCATCCGAACTTGAAGAGCATACTTTGTAGACCTAGATATATTACTAATAGGCAGAGCATAGTGGGTGCTAATGTGAATACCGTACCTTGTGGTAAATGTAATCAATGCCCCTTTATTAATGTAAATACTAATTTCACACATCCTAATACAGGACGAACGTTCAATTTTTACACCAATACCAACTGTGAAAGTAGGAATGTGGTTTATGTTGCTATATGCAATTCATGTCCCGCCTACTATATAGGGAAGACGAACAGGACCCTTAAAGAACGCATTAGAGAGCATAATTACGAAATTAGAATAAAATCGGATGTCAATGCACTGGCGAGGCATTGTAAAAGTCTAGGCTCTCAGCATGCATTTAAATTTTTTGTTATACAGACGATCACACAAGGTTTTAGAGGAGGTGATCTGATTAATAGAACATTGGAATGTGAGACCAGGTGGATTATTAGATGGAGAGCAGATACTTTCCCTGGTCTCAATGATAAGGTACAGATAAAACCATTCCTTAAAAGTAGGAGGTTACGTCGAGTGAAGCAATGATAAGATATATGCACTAATGTAACATCCCACAGTAATATAAGGTTAAATTTAACCCAATAACATAAGTATAATCATGTGGCATCAGTGTTTATAATTTAATAAATGGTCCTTATGAAATATTTACATTATGACACCTCATTGAATAGACTTATGCTTTATCGATACATTTTGATATTGCACATTAACTACATGGCCCCTATGTTTGTCTAACTATATTTATGATATATTTATGATTTGTATAGGAATACAGTTAACATATGAATTTTGCCCCTTGGTTCTGTGCTTTCCCTGGTTACTGAATGAATTAATATGACTCGTATACATTATATAAATTGGTTTTCTGTTTTAATGTTGTTTTATTTATTTAACTCCCATTCATTATGAATAGATAGATTGTTTCTAAGTATGTATTTTACATTTATTTGTCCACAGACTGTATCATATATATTTAACATTTGTCATTATTATAGTAGATGTTTTAAGATGTGCTATTATACTTTTTTTAAATTGTCATACACATTTTTTAGTAAAGGTTGCTTATTCTGTTTTAGCAGTTGCTATAAGCGCTTGAAAATTTTTAATGTAGTTTGTTTGTGTATTTTAAATTATTAGTAAGTGAAGATAGTATCACTTTAAATTTTTGAGATGAATTTTGTAGAGTAATAAGATTGAACTCTTAACCAATGAGATTCTTTGGCGGGCTTTTTAAGGATGTAATCTTTGTCATTATTATGAGTCTGAAGAAGCCTGTTGGCGAAAGCGCTTACTCTGTCCTGGAATAAAAGATTTATAAAGAATCCAGAAGTGTATGTCGTGTTTCATGCCGTTGGATATCACATTTTGTAGTTGTGGTTACGTTTTATAGCCATCAGGGAACAGCGTGTATGGTGACTGAAAGTTTTTATTACATATTTATCACGCTTGCTCCCGTCTCCGCTGGTGTGCTGCTCTGCATTTCGTTTGTTTTTAAAAATTAAAAGTATTTGTGTGCATTAAAATAGAGTAAATATAAGATGTATAAACAAATATTAATTATGCTATAAACATAAATATAAAATGTAATATGTAATAAATGTTTGTTCGTTGTTGTGTTCACTCTTTTGGTCCAGTTTGTAATAAAGACGTTTTATTCGGAAACCAGGATTCAAGGTTCACTGAATTTATTTGTTTTACCAGTTTCAACGTATGTGGATTTTATGAAGGTAAGACTGTCCACACAGCTTACTTAGACAAGCCCAAGGTTATTGTTGCAATATCCCACTCAGGCATTATAAACAACCTCACTAATTTAGGTATAAACCCTTTTAAAACACACTGGATAGCCAACTCGACTTACTGATAGGACCCAGGAGGTCAAAATAGGTGAGGCCGCCTCCACCAAGAGGCGAGGCATGAGCAGAATCCCCAGGGCTTTCTACTGGGCCTGCCCCTTGTTGACATCTATTTCTATGAAATGGAAGCAAATGCTTAAGGTTTATGGCTGACTAAGTTTGTAAATGATTTTGTCAATGTTTGCAAGCTGGGGGATATCAACAACTCCCCTGCAGACACTAGGATTTTTCAAGAAGGTCTATCTCTTACAAACAAATGGTGCCAAAGCCATGGTCTTAAACTCAATGTTAAGAATTGTATCCTTTGGGAAGTCAACCATCCCAGCTAATTACCATGTTGATAATACACCCATAAGAATCAACCTAGTGATCAGGGATCTGAGTACACGCTTAGACAGTAGCCGTACCTTTGACCACCATGTATCCACAGTGGTGAGAAAATCATTTTACATTGCATAGCTTATAAGTAAGGGCAAGGCATCTAGGTCCAGAAAGATCATTATATCACCGTACTCCACAGTTATCAGACTAATGATAGAGGGCAATGCTCCCTTTGGTATGTACTTGCCCAGGCATATGCAGCAACTAGAGTGACCTCAGAGGTTCCTTACAAAAAGAATACAAGGCATAACAAACCTGCCTTATGCAGAGCACCTTAAAGCCTTTTTTCCTCTACACAGTCTCCTATAGATATTGAGGTGTGATCTCTGCCAGGCTTACAAGGCACTTACAAACCCACACTTATGAATCTCCTACATATTCGTAAGTCAAAGAGTACCATCAATACAAAGGTCTAGGGACCTGAATTTTGTGTGTAACTTAAACAGAACATGCTGGAGAGATAGATATGTGTTCCAGAAACTGCCCCTCCAGTGGAGCAGGCTTCCCATCCATGTGGAGCTGAGTTCATCTATTACCCAGTTTAAGCACAACCTAGACAAGTGGATGGGGAATAGGAAATTTACACCGGGCCTGGCACCCATGTCCCTTACGGACAGAGGTAGCGTATAAATGCTTGGCCCAAAATGTCTCTGTAAGATACAGAACAACATTATTCTTTCGGAAAAACTTGGCCAGGCTTAGCAAGGCCCCAACCCCCACACCCCAGAGTTATTAGCCTAGTAACAGTCTCTTTTGACCACCATGTTGCCACTGTGGTCAGAAAGTCCTTCTATGTGGTACATCTCATTACTAAGAGGTTTGCATCCAGGAAGAAAGAGGTCATTGTCTCCCTCTACTCTTCCCTCATTAGGCCAATCATCGAGTACAATGTCCCATTTGGCATGTACCTCACTAGACACCTGCAACAACTGGAGAGGCCACAAAAGTACCTCACAAAGAGGATCCTAGGCATTAAACACTTGTCCTATATAGACAGACTCAAAAAACTCCAACTATTCTCTGTCTCATATAGCCTACTTAGAGGCGATCTCTGCTTGACTTACAAAGCCATGTCTGACCCAGCTCTGTTAGAAATGCTACATCTAAAGAAATCACAATCCCTCCACACCACATGCTCCAGTGACCTCAACCTCACTACCACAATCAACAGAACATGCTGCAGGGACCAGTTCATAACCCAGAGACTGCCCATGCTATGGAATAGACTTCTAATACATGTCAAGCAGAGCTCCTCACTGGCCCTCTTCAAAAGAAATCTTGATGAGTGGATGGGAAATTGAAAATTCACCCTGGGAATCACTCCAGTAGCTCTACTTGACAGAAGCACTAGGAACTAAGGTTGGGTGGCACAATGCCAGGGTAATCCTATGGGCTAGGCTTGTAAAGGCTCCAGGGCCATTAACCTAGTACACCCCTATGAACCTATGAATCTATGAATATATAGATATAGATAAAGTTTTTATATGTGTATATATATGTGTATATATATATATATATATATATATATATATATATATATATATATATATATATATAATGTGATGATTGGTGAGAGATGGGCGGAGGCTGCCAGCCTAGTCAAATAGAATTTAAACTGTATAAATAAATGTAAAATACAGGCTTGTATTTTTAAATGTAAAAAAACACTGTGAAATGTGGAACTGCAAAATATGTGACAAAATTGCACTCTACTTGCCCAGTGAAGCATGTTGTATCCTTTCATGTTAGAATTTGGCCCGAGGGCAGCTGGATGAAGATTTCATGCCCATTGTTTTAAGGCTAAAGTTTATGACTAGACTTTAGATGTGGAAGGTGCTTTTATTGCTTTAGTTTCTGTTAGCATATCGACGTCCTGTCTGGTGGACCCCAGCCATAAACAAACTATACAATAGAAGGAGGAAGCTACTAAATGATAGAGCAAAATCCCAAAAAGGGAAGGCATCACTGATCAGTATTAGCAAAAAACTATGGGCACTCATAAAATTGTCTAAGGCCAGCTTCAAGAGAAAAATTGCACGGGACACTAAGGATAATCACAAGGCTTTCTTTAGTTATGTTAGGAACCTGTGTGGTAATTCCCAGATATGCTCAGAATTAGTCCAAAATGACAAAAAATAAACTGAACCCACAGACATTGCCAACATCCTAGCTGACAGGTTCAGTGCAAACTTCTCCCCCCCCCCACCAAAAGGGCAAATATCTATCCCAGCAGAGTGCTGCCCCCCCGACATCTCAGATGCTCAGGTAAGAGCCGCCGTCTCCAAAGCAAAAAACACAGCATCAATGGGACCAGACGGTGTCCCGGGCTGCGTCCTGCATGAACTCCAAGAAGAGATAAACCCAAACATAAAACTACTGTTCAATCTCAGCCTTACTACAGGATATGTGCCAAAGAGTGGTGTACAGCAACAGTGGTCCCTCTCCATAAAGTTGGTGCCTCAACGGATCCTGGAAACTATCGCCCCATAAGCCTGACTAGCTTGGTCTGCAAAGCTATGGAAAGGATCATCATGGACCTCATAAATAAAGATATTGGGGACCTACAGACACTGGATCCTACCCAGTTCGGCTTTGTTAAGGGCAGATCCTGCCTCTTAAACCTGGTTGATTTCTTTGAAACAGTCACCAAGGCCATTGACGAGGGGAAGGTGGTCCACACAGCCTACCTGGACCTCGCAAAAGCCTTCGATATAATACCCCACTCGGGCATTATAGATAAGCTCACCAGCTTTAATATAAACCCCTATGTCACTAGATGGATTGCAAACTGGCTCAAGGACAGAACCCACATGGTTAGAATTGCTGGAGCCATGTCAGACACCAAACCAGTTACAAGTGGTGTCCCACAAGGCTCAGTCCTGGGACCTCTCTTGTTCGGTATATATTTCTCGGAGTTACAGGCCAACATGGAAGGACTGTGGCTGACCAAGTTCGCAGATGACTGCAAACTGGGCGCCATAATCAACTCTCCAGCCGACACAAGCATCCTCCAAAAGGGCCTCATAGAAACAGACAACTGGTGCCAGAGCCATGGCCTCAAGCTAAATGCCAAAATGTGTATAGTCATCCCTTTGGCAAAAACAAAGTGCCCACAAATTACCACATAGGTGGTAATCCATTAAGTACAGAAGAAGTCATTAGGGACCTGGGGACCCAAGTTGATAGCAATCTCTCATTTGACAACCACGTGGCCAAAGTGGTTAGAAAAACATTTTATATAGCCCACCTAATCATGAAGGGATTCACATCTAGATCAGGGGAGGTCATCGTGCCTCTTTACTCATCCCTCATCAGGCCCATAATTGAGTACAATGCCCTTTTTGGGATGTACCTTACCAGACACCTGCAGCAACTGGAAAGACCCCAAAAGTACCTCACCAAGAGGATCAAAGGGCTCAAACAGATGCCATATGCTGCCCGGTTAAGAAACTCCATCTCTACTCAGTGGCATACCGCCTTTTCAGAGGCGATCTGTGCCTGACGTATAAAGCCATGTCCAACCTGGAATTAATGGACATGCTGCACCTCAGAAAATCCAAATCCCATCGAGCTACGTGCTCGAGAGACTTGAACCTCAGCACTGAAATAAATAGAACATGGTGGAGGGACAGATTCATAACCCAGAGGCTCCCTTCACTTTGGAATAAAATCCCAGTCCAGGTTAGGCAGAGTCCCTCACTGACTCTCTTCAAGAGGAATCTTGATGAGTGGATGGGAGAGCGTAGGTTTACCCCAGGTATCACTTCTGTGTCACTGTTAGACAGAGGCACAGTATACTAACCTCGAAAAAGGGCATAGCAAAATAAATTTAAAATGGGTGGCGAAAGCCAAACACATTCTGGCTAGGCTTATAAATGCCCTAGGGCAGATAGCCTAGTATGAACCTATGAACCTATAACCTATGAACCTATACATGTGAAATGTCTTCTATTGTTGTACGTTTCTGTGCGGGTGTTAGATTGCTAAATAATGCGGTTTGTGGCCTGAGAACTCAGACCATGTGTTAGGATGATGCAATATGAATGCTGGGAAAACCTAAGTGTCAAAATGATGTAATTTTGGGAGAGCCTTAGAGACATGTTTGTTAGTAATGTTTAAATACTATTCATCACAAGAGACCAGAGGGCATTTTTGATCTGGACATCTAACTTATCAGCACTCTGCTTATGCTCACATGTAAGTTTTTAGCACTGTGATATCTTGTAGGAATAGTTAAAGCTAGTAAATATTAATTGGGTATTTTCTTTGAAACCAGACCCGTCCTACTGTATTATTTTAAGTTCCTGTGTGATCTGTAAACTCTTGGCTATCTCTGTGGTGTAGTAGATTTGTCTTGTGTTTTAATTATTTATTATTAAATATTTTTAAAATCTACCTGTGGCTGGTTTGTGTAGAGATGTAGTATGCTTTAGAGTACATTATATATTTATAGAATTTACTGTCTAAGCCCTTCTAATAAGCCTTAGACGGTATAGTCACATTACCATTGGATATTAATATTGCACAGTAATAATTGGACACCCTTTTAAGGGCCTTTTAGTAGTTGATATTATTAACTGGGTGGTGACAGTAATTACTATTGTATAGCCTGGGTAAAGAGGCACAGCTGGAGAATCTGTGTCAGCCTTTCCCAGGAGTGTCTGTGAAGTTGTATAAATACTTATCTCAAAGTGTGTGTGTGTTGTGTCAGCTACTTGGACAGCGACACGAAGCACTGGTTGGACAGAGAGGGTACTGGGGGTTCTAGCTTGCCCAGTTAGGCTGAGATCTGGACCCTGTAGCTGTGCCAGTGGGGAGTCTTATTGGGGACTTGATGAGCAAGGGAGCAGCCAGCCCCAGACTGACTGTGACCTCTGTGTGCACTTAAGGGAAATTGTACTTTACTGTGTGTATTAGTTATCCTTTCCTCTTCTAGGAGACGACCTCCCAGGTGTTAGTGGTGAGGATTGAGGCTCCTTGATTGCTGGGCCATGGCACAGTCGTCATATATATATATATATATATATATATATATATATATATATATATATATATAAAATCATTTGTGGAATTATTGGACAAGATAGGTATTGAGATGTCATTCTTCAGCTAAGCAAATTAGGACTACATCGTCCATTGAGGTGGGTACATATGGTATGGATTCAATGTAGGGTTGCAGGACTTACTGAATGAAGGATTTTTATTGCTGGCTGTCAGTATAATTAGAAGGCTAGTTTAGGATTTTGTCTGTTATGCCTGAAGCTGGTAAAGGAGCTGTCTTGGCATTGATTCAGTAAAGAAAGAAATAAAACATATACTGAATGGTGTAGACTTTGAGTCTAACCCAGAACAATGACTTGAGTGTACATGAATGATATATATACATACACACACACACACACACACACACACACACACACACACACACACACACACACACAAGACTTGACATAATATATTTGTATAAAGAAGAAACAAAATGCTCTAACTGAATTTTATGAATACTTGTCATATTTTTTTAATAAAAACTTGGTCAAAATACAAATAATTTGGTGTTTTTGGGAGGGGAACACAGAACAACACTATCCACTGAGCCACAAGTTTTTTAATAACCAGTGTGTTATCTTAGCCAGTGTAGCTGTGGAATGTGCCACCAAGGCAGACATAGCCAACACTGTAGCAAAACTAGCATCATCCGTCCCAGAGGCACCAAAGCAGTCAAATCTACAGCTTCTTGGCTCAGGTTCTTTCAACATCTGACATCCCCTCAGTATAATGAGGACCACAGCCAGAGACAGACATGGGATATATACAAAATTTTCAACACTTGGTACATTTGTCTTATACCCTATCCCTTAAAACATACAGAACCCAAGGAATACCTGCTCCTGTGGTGTATAATTACTTAGATTCTGTGGTTGTAGCTCCTCCATATATGATGAACATTGTGCAACAGTAATGTAAATGTTCTGTCACTCTGTGTTAGTTCATACTTAAATTACAAGGGCATAAAACTTCATGGAAATGCATGGCTAGGCTTCTGAAGATCCTGTGGGGTGAACAGCCTAGTAAGAATTTATGAACCTATGAACTATAAAATAATTGTTTTGATGCCCAGTAAGTACTAAATATTAGCAGGTAAACAGTAGACAGTAACTTAATCTCTGTGGTGAACCCACATTCACAGCAACAATAGCATCTGCCATTGTTTGTCACTCCCCTTGTTGCATGAGTTCCATTTGTGATGGTGGGGCCCATCCACTGCTACACAGCAGCTGTAAGTCCTATGCCTTACTTATAACCCTGTTCTCCATATCATTACTGCACTGACAATATCCTTTGCTTAGGTATCAATGGACACTGACAACATTACTGCATCTGCCACCATCTCATTTTACCTGCCTAAGCTCCATAATGTCAACAACGTTTACAATAAAAAAAGCGATTTTTGTCCAGAAGTAAGAAGAGTAATTCCCAGAATGCTAGAGCCCTCATCACTGAAATTAACAAACAACTCAGGAGCTTAATAAAATCCACCAAACCCAAGTCTGAAGCTAAAATAGCTACCTAAGCCAAAGACAATTATAAGGCCCTTTTTAGTTATGTTTGTAATCTCTAATGCACAATGCATTAATGCACTGAGCTTTTTGTGAATGATGTTACCTACTCTGAGGTGGAAGATATAGCCAACCTACTGACTGATGAATTCATCTCTAACATTACCTCTCTCTCCCCTCCATCTGTCCCTCAAGATATACCTGAAACTGGTTAGCATCCAACTATCACTCAAGACCAAGTCGTAAAAGCACTATCAAAAGCTAAAAATTACTGCAGCAGTGGGTCCTGAGAATATCTCTGGATGCATCTTAAATAGCATGAAGCATGATTTAGCCACCCCTCTGGCAACATTCATCAACCTCAACTTCCATATAGGTTTTGTACCAAGTGAATGGAGAACAGCTACAGTCATTCTCCTAAAGAAAGAAGGGCCTTCCACTGATGAGGCACCCATTGGATTGTCATCTGGCTCACAGATAGGATGCAACAAATCAAAATAAAGGAGTTGCCTCCACAAAGAGACCAGTCATGAGTGGAGTCCCCGAGGGTCCTGTGCTGGGACCTTTTCTGTTTGGCATCTACTTCTCTGAAGTAAAAGCCAGTCCCAAATGGCTGTAACTGACTAAGTCTGCAGATGACTACAAGCTAGGAGCAGTCATTGAATCCCAGTTGGCTTAACCGTCATTAAGGAATATTTGTCCCAAATCAGTAGCTGCTGGAATGATCATGGACTCAAACTAAATGCCAAAACATGTCATTATTACATCCTTTTAGAAGTAATCTACACCAGAGAACTACCTAAGAGTTTACCCAGTTGTTTGGGACTTGGGAACTTAGGTAGACGATGACCTAATTTTTGACCAACATGCACCCATTGCTGTAAGAAAGTCCTTCTGTATTGCACAACTTATGTGGGATTGTATCTAGATCTAGGGATGTCATTGTACTCCTTTATCCAGCCCTTATTAGGCCAGTCATTGAGTATAATGCCCCCTTTGTCATGTATCTGTCCAGCTGCAACAACTGGAATGCACACAAAGATACATTACTAAAAGGATACAAGGCCTAAGCAATATGTCCTTCATAGACCAACTGAAAAGCCCTGTCACTGTATTTACTATCCTACACACTACTAAGAAGTGACCTATGTAAGGCATACAAAGCATCCTCTGACCCAGTACTGATGGATTTACTGCATATTAGCAAGTCAAATGTCATCAGAAATACTCTGTTTAAGCATTTAAACCTCTTCTGCAATATCAACAGAATGGTTTGGAGGGAGAGGTTTATCTTGCAGAGGATACTGCTGCTTTGGAACAAACTTCCCACTCACATAAAACAGAGCTTATTTCTGTCCATATTCAAGTGCATCTTGGATCATTAGATGGGAAACAGAAATTTTACCCAAGGACTACCCCTTTTACTACTAATGGACAGAGGCATTATCTCATGCATGGATCCCCTCAGTTTATTTATGGCATGATACCAGTTATTCTCACTAAGGGTAATATACAATTACCATGGGATGAGTAAGGCCAGTCTAAGACCAAATGGGATAGGTTATTTCAAGCTCGTAAAGGGAAATCAGCTAGACTTTAAATGGCCTGCAAGTGCATCTTGCCTAATACTTACCTATGAACCTATAAATGTGCATGCAGGAAAAGAAGCATGCTTTACTCTTATGCATAGCAGGATATCTGGCATGCTCTGGTTCATCCTCCACCACCTCCGTGCTAGGACTGAAGGACCAGCTGTCTGTCTGATTGGTACAAGTCTAAACTCATGCAGCTTCAACTTTTCCCCATTTAATCACAAAGTGTTGTACTCTGCCTTCACTTTTCAGAGTTTGTTTGCCACTCGCTATGCTAACACTGATCCCAGGCAGCCCCATGCTTTGCCTGTCAGTCAGCATTGAGTTTCTTCATCTCAAGTTTTCTATGCTTTCAGTGTTTCATTGCATTTCAATTGTCAGATTTTTCAGGTGAGGAAGTTTCCAGTTTTTTCCTCAAGAAATTGACTTTGATTGCATAGTGGTACTCTTTCTCCACTAGAATATAACTTTATGTTCTTTTCTTATGCCTCCGTACTTTACATTATTTATTTATTTATTTAACATTTGTTTACCGGGAAGGTCTGACTTGGAACGAGGCAATTTTCAGCGGAGGCCTGGGAGAAACGCTCTAGACGCATGTCTTTGTAACATGGGAGGAACCTGGAGCACCTGGAGGAAACCTACAAAAATGCAGGGAGGACATGCAGACTCAGCACAGAAGGCACCCCAGCTGAGAGTCGAACCAAAAAAACTCTTGCTGTGAGATGACAATGCAAACCACTAAACCACTGTGCCGTCCATTTACTTTTTGTTGTTGCTGTATTATTTGTTTGCATTTTTGGTAATGTGGCTACTTGGTTTAATTAGCTACGGAAAAAAAGCTTCAAATTTTATAAAATATGGGTCTTGCAGCCATACAGTTCTGCTGCAGGATAGGCACTTACAATATGAGACTTGACAGGATGCTTTCCATTTGCAAACCAAATGTGACAAATATAAAAATTATGAAGACTATAAGGATAACCTTATACTTAAGTTTTTTAGAATGCCTCAAATTAGTTCACATCCCAGTCTCATTTTTCCCCTTAATGAGTCTCTAGGAGCAAAGCTAAAGATGAGGCTTCAAAGAAACATAATGTGTCTGTTACAGCCATCCAGCACTAGGTGACTTAAAGAGCTTTAAAGTAAAACAAGCCCCAGCATGTTAGACTTCCAGAAACACCGTAGAGCTTTAGGCCCTCGCAGGAGGCTTCAGTAAACACAGAGCACGCCCCAGAAACCTCAGTGTTAGAACATCTTTAGAAGAAAAAGTGGGAGATTTAAGGATATCAGAGCAGTCAAGTACATCTGCAGTATCAGGGAGAAAACAGATTCCAAGTGCTGCATAGGGAGATATGCAGAGACAGAACTGTTCAGTGAGTACAGTCTGATATCTTATGCAGAGTGTGTGTGTGTGTGTGTGTGTGTGTGTGTGTGTGTGTGTGTGTGTGTGTGTGTGTGTGTGTGTGTGTGTGTGTGTGTGTGTGTGTGTGTGTGTGTGTGTGTGTGTGTGCGTGAGTGAGTGAGTGTGTGTGAAATGCCCCAATCAGAGGAGCTGTTTAGTTTAGTGACTTTGCAAAGAGTCAAACCCTGCACCTTAATTATTGGCAGGCAAGTTCCTTAAAACTCCACACCAACTGCTAGGTCTTCTTTAATTTTATTTTTGTAAGTCACTGAATATTACAGTCTGTTAATGTTAGTCATAGAGTTTCATAGTTGTCTTGTTCTGCTCTATGTTTAACTGTCAAATAACATTTGCATCGAATAGCTAAACATCGACCCCTATCCATCAAACTTTCATTTTATTACCAGGGAAAGTAACTAGTTAGCCAACACTTCCCCGTCACACACAACACAGTATTTCAAGCCTACCCACCCATCCCAACTATATATACCAACTCCTAGACCACGCTTAAGTGAGGAAAAGGGCAGATGAGGAAGTGTTGGTTAACAAGTTACTTTCCCGTTCACTGAACTGAATGTTCGCTGAATGAACATTCGATGGATAGGGTTCGATGTTTAGCCATTCAATGCAAATGTTATTCAGTGGTTAGCCATAGACCTGTCTTGTTCAATGTCAGTGTGCAACAGGTAGCACATTTGCTTTTGATGCAGAAGGCTGTGGGTTCTCCTCCCATAGCAGGTAGATGGATTGCTGAAACCACTGTGCAGCATAATTGGGGGGATGCTGTACTTCTGAGGGTGTCCTCCTTTGGATGACATGCCAAGCAACTATTAACCTGTTGTTGGTTTACCAGCCCTTCCTTCCTGCATATCATTAGCACTCTATTTTTTTAATGTAACATAGGTAGGTACTAGGCTATTGGCCATAGGATCTATATAAGCCTAGCCAAACGGTACCCTGGCTTTTGCCACCCAAGAAAATTATTTTCCTGTGCCCCTGTCAAGCAGAGCCACAGAAGTGATCCCTGGGGTGAATTTCCTATCTCCCATCCAATCATCAAGATTTTTCTTGAAGAGTGCTAATGAGGAGCTTTGTTTGATATAGATAGGTACTTTGTTCCAGAGTATGGGAAGTCTCTGGGACAGGAATCTATCCCTCCAGCATGTTCTGTTTATTGTGATGACAAGGTTTATGTCCCTAGAGTGTGTAGCTTGGAGGGATTTCTTTAAGTGGGCATGTCAAACAGCTCTGGGTTTGACGTAGCTTTGTATGTTAGGCAGAGATCGCCTTTGAGTAGGCAAA
The DNA here is from genome assembly GCF_019279795.1 of Protopterus annectens. NCBI lineage: Eukaryota > Metazoa > Chordata > Ceratodontiformes > Protopteridae > Protopterus > Protopterus annectens. Next base: position 1,598,034,645 of record NC_056743.1, on the reverse strand, counting down.
ATGAGACAGAGTAAAGCTGGAGTTTTTTTGAGATGGTCTGCATAGGGTATCTGTTTGAGGCCAGTAATCCTCTTTGTGAGGTATTTCTGCAGCCTTTCCAGTTGTTGTAGATGTCTTGTGAGGTACATATCAAAAGGGGTGTTCTACTCTATAATGGGTCTAATGAGTGTCGAGTAGAGAGGAACAATGACCTCTTTTTTCCTGGATGAGAACCCTTTTATGATGAGGTGTGCCATCAAAGGAGAGACTACTACCCACCAGGGTCTCAAGGTCTCTTATTACGCATTCGGTGTTAAGTAGATTGCTGCCTGTGTGGTAGCTCATGAGTACATAGTTTTTACAAAAGGGGATGACACTGCACTTTTTGGCATTGAGCTTGAAGCCATGGCTCTGACACCAGGCATCTGTCTCAGCGAGGCCCTTCTGCAAGATGCCCACATCATTTGGGGACTGGACTATGGCTCCTAGTTTGCAGTCATCTTCAAACTTCACTAGCCAGAGGCCTTCTGTGTTAGCCTGTACTTCAGAGAAGTAGATACCAAACAGGAGAGCTCCCGGACGGAACCCTGTGGTACTCTACTTTTCACTGCTTTTAGGTCAAATTTGGAGTCTGCAACTTTTACAGTGTGGGTTCTGTCAGTGAGCCAGTTGGCAACCCATCTTGTGACATAGGGATTTATACATAGTTTTATACCTAATGCCCTACACTGACCACCTCAAAAAACTCCAACTTTACTCCGTAGCATATCGCCTACTCCGAGCTGATCTCTGCCTAACATATAAAGCTATGTCAAACCCAGAGCTGTTGGACATGCTACACCTAAAGAAATCCAAATCCCTCCGAGCTACACGCTCTAGGGACCTAAACCTTGTCACCACAATAAACAGGACATGCTGGAGTTATAGATTCCTGTCCCAGAGACTTCCCATACTCTGGAACAGGCTACCCATCTATGTCAAACTAAGTTCGTCATTAGCACTCTTCAAGAAAATCTTGATGAGTGGATGGGAAATAGGAAATACACCCCAGGGATCACTTCTGTGTCTCTGCTCGACAGTGGTACAGGAAATTAACTTTCTTGGGTGGGGTAAGCCAGGACACCTTGTTTGCTAGGCTTACGTAGGCCCTTGGGCCAATTGCCTAGTACCTACTTATGAACCTAAAAATGAGTGCAGGGTCTCATGGTTTGAAAACTACCCAAAGATACACATAATCCACCACTGACCAGATACATTTTCTATGAATGTAGGTTTCAATACTGTTTCAAGGATTGTGAGTTTTAATGACAGAAATGTTTATTGTTGCTTATGTTAAGTATGTTTTCATTATGAAACTATTTTTTGTTAAGCAAATGGCTATCAGTGTTTGTGCTACACAATTTTAAATAAAAAATTAAATTAAATCCAAATATCTGTACTCATTGTAGAAGTAAAGAAGAAAATAGTATATGCACTGGCAGATTTAAACAGAGTTTGTGGTAACTGGGAAGAAATAGACAAGTAATGGGACACTGGAATGGCTGGGGTTTGATCCATTACCCTGTCTAGGGCCCCCCATTTGACCATGATCCAGATATTCTCATCCTTTCCTAAAGATTCTGTACATGGAGGAAAGGGAATCTTTTGTAGAAAAATACATTTACAAAAAGACTGGCTATTGTGGCCGTTAATTCTTAAACTTCTAGAGTGGATGTTCCAAGAAGACAGATAGTATTTCTGCCTTTTGGAATTGGACCTTCTCAGGTGATCCCTCTCTAGACCCCCTTCCTGGTAGATGTGTCCATTCTATTTTTTCTCATTGGTCTTTTCTTTGGCTATAAATAGGACCTTCTAGTGAGACAGGTATGTATCCCAGAAATTATACATTTTCTGGAACAGGCTCCCCAGCCATGTAAAGACAATTTTCTCCCTAACCCAATCCAAATGTAACATGGACAACTGCATGGGGAACAGAACATTCTTCCCTGGTTTGGCAGCTATGTCTCTAATGGGCACAGCAGCATGTAAATGGTTCCTCTCCCAGGCCCCTGCTTCTAAATGTTTCATCTCCAAAGCCCCTGCTTACACTTAAGGGTACCAGAAATTGTCAGATATGTGGGATGCATGGCTAGGCTTAAAAAGGCCCCTGTGGTCATCAGTCTAGTACACACCTATGAACCTGTATCAGTTATGTGAGTTTGTTGAAAGATATGCCTCAGCCACAGATTAATTTGGGTCTAATCCTGGCCTCTCTCATTTGAAGCCTGATAGGGGCAGTGCCACCCTCCCTTCATTGATTCCAGCCTTCTCATCTGTCCATGCATCAGTGCCAATTTCCTTAAAGCCAGCTAGCATCCTACTGGCACTGGCATTGGCATCATTATGTTTTACCTCTAACCTTTTACTGCTGCAGTGATGCAGCAAGGCTCATCACCATTGCATGCAGTCCCAGCTGTTTCCTTGGTCTCTAACTTCAGGGTTAATTGTTTAAGTCTAATCTCTGAGCTGACCTTTTCAGTGTCAAATTCGAGGTTGGAGTTTTCAACATTCAAGCCCTTAGACATACCATCATTGATACTGATGTCGGAGCTGGAAGGCCAGTCAGTACTAGGGCTCTGTGCCATTGTTTCATTGACATTGGTGCCGAAAGATATAGGCACAAGATTCTTGATGCTGACTGCCACAGGTCAGTCAGTGTCTCACTGTTGCAGCCCCATCTGCAAATGGTAAATGTTTTTCTATTAGTCTTACCCAGGGATCGATTCCAGCCTTTGTCTCTTCGTCTTGTCACTTTGTGGCTCCAGAGCAGAAGACCTGAAGGCCATTAACAGAAATACAGAAGAGTCAGTTTGATTCTTCCTCTGCATATTCCTCCCCAGATAGTTCCCCACCAAAGGGGCAGAGCAAGAGGTCATGAAAAAGGAAACAGACAGACCTTATGTTGTTAAGATCATGTCTTTTGCATGTGGGGACTATGACTCCAAAGCATCGTTTTTTTTTTTTTTTTTTTTTTTACTTTATACTGTTCAGTCTTTTATATTTGTCCATTTACTGGAACCTGACATCTCGGTCAGTGTGATCGGCATTGATGGCAGTATTTGCACCCTCCCTCTTTCCTTCCCTCTTCTAATTGGCCAAGGTAGACTTCACTTGCACCCTCCCTCTTTCCTTCCCTCTTCTAATTGGCCAAGGTAGACCTCGCTTGCACCCTCCCTCTTTCCTTCCCTCTTCTAATTGGCCAAGGTAAACCACGTTTTCTGCTAACATGTGTCTTGTTCCTTTCCATTTTTTTGCCTCATTTTTTTCACTGCCTGAGCCAAAAAAAAAGTTTTATGGAACTTCATGCCTGTACTTGGCATGCTCTTTTGTGCCTGGGTTATGGAATAGATGCAAAACATGAGACAAAGGTACTCAAGCTTTGGTATACTGGAAGGACTTATGTTATCCTGAGAAGAACACTTCACATATCAAAGTCAAAGTCAAACTTTATTGTCGATCAGATATACAGTACACAGCAGTGCAAGCTGAACGAAATTACATTGCTTTGGTCCCGTCCAAAACATAACAATGAACACAGAGTTTTTAATGACAATAAGACTAATGCACGTACAGTAATAATTAAAATATTAACAACACAATAAATTACCACAGTTGGACAGGAAGACATTAGACAGTATTATACTAGTAGTTATTTCAAGACTATGACTTCACTTATGATTGCTTTGAATATTGCACTTCATTAGCTGTAATATGATTTATTCTGATATCCATATTGCACATGTAGGAGTGGTGACTCAATCCTGACTATTGCATATTCATGGAAGTAATAGCATAAGAAATCAGGCTAACTGTGCCAGTTATTGAAACAATTTGCCAGAGTGATTACTATAGCTGATACTTCATAGCAAGTGGCATACTGATCTAATTATTCCCTGCCATGCCTGGCATTCAGGTTCAGCAGCTTTATGGAAAGAGGGAAGAAGCTCCTGTTCATTCTAGATGTTTTGCAGTCTAGGATGCAATACTGCCTGCCCGAGGAAAGGCAGAAGTACATGCCATGGACAGGGCGAGTGGGATCGTTGATTATCTTCCTAGCCCTTCCCACACTGAGTCTCATGCAGATCATCCATGGATGGGAGCGAGGAACAAATTACTTTTTCTGCTGTCCTCAGTACCCTCAGTAGAGCCTTGCTGTCAGTTGCTTTGCAGTAACACTACCAAACTATGATGTTATTTGAGAGGATGCTCTCAATAATCCCACTGTAGAAGGCTTTGAGGATGGACTGAGACAGGTTTGCCTTCCTCAGTTTCCATAGGAAGTGCAGACATTGTTGTATCTTCTTCACTGTGCAGCTAATATGAGTTGACTAGGATAAGTAATCTGAGATGTGCACCCCCAGGAACTTGGTGTTTTTGACTCTTTCCACTGGCACCCCTTAATTTCCATAGATTGATGTACCTCCTGAAGTCCACTATTAATTATTTGCTTTTTGCTTACATTTAGGGCCAGATTGTTGTTGTCACATCAGCCTATCAGATGCTCCACTTCATCTCTGTAGGCTGTTTCCTCACCATTTCTGACAAGATGTACAACACTGGTATCATCCACGAACTTGATGATTTTGTTGGATTCGTGTTTGGCCAGGCAGTTGTGCATCAACAAGTTAAACAGCAGAGGACTCAGGATGCAGCCCTGAGGGACACCCATGCTCAATGTAATACTGATTAAACTGTTATTTCAACCATATACTTTCTGGGGTATGTTGATTAGAAAGTCCAGTATCCAGTTACATAGGAGGGTGTTGACACCCAGCCGGATCAGCTTCAATATCAGATTCTGGGGGATGACAGTGTTAAAGGCAGAACTAAAATCACTGAACAGCATTCTGACATAGCAATTCTTGTTGTCTAGATGTGCCAAGAATTCATGAAGTGCTATTACATCAGCTGTGCAGCGGTTAGATCTGTAAGGAAACTGTAATGTATCCAATGTTGCAGGTAGGTTTGAATAGATATGGTTCTTGATCAACCACTCAAAATACTTTATTACTGGTGATGTAAGAGCAACTGGCCAGTAATCATTTAGGTTTTTCTGCTGGGATTTTTTGGGTAAGGGAATGATTGTAATGATTGTTGTATTTTTGAAGCAACTTGGTACAATGGCTAGTTGCAGGGATGTGTTGAATATATCTGTAAGTGCAGTGGACAGTTGGGTAGCACAGTCTCTTAGAACCCTTCCCATAATATTATCAGGATCAGCTGCTTTTCTTGGGTTTTACTCACCTCAGGGTCTTCAGAACACCAGATGTTCTTAGACATAGCACCTCCTCACCCTGTTCAACAGGGATCTTATTTGGCACAGCGTTGTTATCCATATCAAATCTGTTGAAGAAGGTGATTAGTTTGTTCAGAAATTCTGTGTTGTCATCACATGGGGAGGATGCAGTCCTGTAGTCAGTTATCACTTGAATGCCTTGCCAGATACGTTTGGAGTCCCTTTCGTCAGACAATATGTGAGCAATACTGCAACAATGATCAATTCAGACACTGCAGGTCTGTTATCTTGAGAAAGTCTGAGTCCCAATTCTTTGCTCTCACGCCTCAGAGAAGATGAAGAAACAGAGAGAGAACTTTTGGAAACAAATTGTAAGGGTTTTAATCCTTCTTGTTCTGTTGCAGGGTCCATGCATTCAGATTTTTAAACATTGTTACCTGGAGAGTATATAACAAAATCTGCTTCACTGCACATTTTATAGTGCACAGACTCACAGAAACATGACCATTTTCCTCACAAATGTCACTGACCAACTTCAAGCAGTCCCTTTTGAAATGCCCCAGTTCTCTACAGGAAGTGTTTATATAGATGACCAGCATCCCATATTATACATCAACTGATTATCCAACAAGTAATTGCCTCACAAGGTAAATGTTCACCTCTCACTTTTTATTCCACAGTTGGCTAAATTTCTAATTTGTCCATGACTTTAGTTAAATGGTGTGGTACACAAAATATTATAGTAGTGTAGCTTTCATATTCTGCTTTGGGTGTGTGCACATGCTTTGTGTGTGTGTGTGTGTGTGTGTGTGTGTGTGTGTGTGTGTGTGTGTGTGTGTATGACATTTTCTTTTAACTTTGAATGTAACTTGTGTTGTATTGTTTATAGTACTTGCTGTTAATGGTGTGTGTGTATGGTACTTGCTTGTAATGGTGTGTGTGTATTACTTTTAATGGTGTATGTATGGTACTTGCTTTAATGGTGTGTATGATGGTGTGTATGGTACTTGCTTTAAGTGTGTGTATGGTACTTGCTTTAATGGTGTGTGTGTGTATGGTGCTTTTTAATGTGTATGGTACTTGCTGTGTGTGTGTGTGTGTGTGTGTGTGTGTGTGTGTGTGTGTGTGTGTGTGATATACCCCAGGTGCTCATGGTGGTGTGGTAGGGAATACCTCAGGCTTGAACCCTGTACCCTGTATGCAGGTGTTAAAGACTTGAGTTCCCTACCCACCACCATTTGTAAAAATTGCAGATTTTTGCCTCATATTTGATCTGATCTGTTCCTCATAATATCTGTGGTTTGTAAATGTTGCAATGCTTGACATTTGATGGTGTAGTAGTAGCATTGTTGCCTCACAGCTGCAGGTTCTCAGGTTTGATTCTTGGCTGGGGTTCCTTCTTTGTGGGGTCTGTATCTTCTCCCTGTGTTTGTGTGGGTTTGCTTTTGTGTCCTCCCATGTTACAAAGACATGTCTGCATTATTTCTTCCTGGGCCTCTGCTGAAAATTGTTTTTTTGTTCCAAGTCAGACTGTCCTGATTAACAAATGTTAAATAAAATTGACAGGCATTTATTTGAATTTCAGACTTCAGGTTTCTGAATGTTTAATTCCTTGCATATTTGATGGTGCAGTGGTAGTATTGTTTCCTCACAGCTATAGGTTTTCTGGTTTGATTCTTGGTTGGGGTGGCTTCTGTGTGGAGTCTGCATCTCCCCTGTGTTTGTGTTTGTGGATTTGCTCTGGTACCCTGCCATTTAACAAAGACGTGTCTGCAGTATTAATCCCTCGTCTCTGCTGAAAATTGTTTTTGTTCTGTCCGAGTAAAATTGACAGGCATTTGAATTTCAGACTTCAGGTTTCTGAATGTTTAATTCCTTGCATATTTGATGGTGCAGTGGTAGTATTGTTGCCTCACAGCTATAGGTTTTCTGGTTTGATTCTTGGTTGGGGTGGCTTCTGTGTGGAGTCTGCATCTCCTCCCTGTGTTTGTGTGGATTTGCTCTGGTGCCCTGCCATTTTACAAAGACGTGTCTGCAGTATTAATCCCTGGGTCTCTGCTGAAAATTGTTTTTGTTCTGTCCGCAGTAAAATTGACAGGCATTTGAATTTCAGACTTCAGGTTTCTGAATGTTTAATTCCTTGCATATTTGATGGTGCAGTGGTAGTATTGTTGCCTCACAGCTATAGGTTTTCTGGTTTGATTCATGGTTGGGGTGGCTTCTGTGTGGAGTCTGCATCTCCTCCCTGTGTTTGTGCAGATTTGCTCTGGTGCCCTGCCATTTTACAAAGACGTGTCTGCAGTATTAATCCCTGCGTCTCTGCTGAAAATTGTTTTTGTTCTGTCTGCAGTAAAATTGACCGGCATTTGAATTTCAAACTTCATGTTCTTCAGAATACATAGTAGCACAACCTTTTTTTCTAACAATTTTCTAAGTTTATAAGATGAATATTTTAAATTTGTCCCTATTGTTGGGACTGTATTCCCCCATTATTGGCTTCGTCCAGGTTTTTGTGCTAAGGTTGACAGCTATGGCAAGAACTGAATTCACTGAATATGTTTGAGGGCTGTATTCCCTCATTACTGGGTTTGTCCAGGTGTTTTGTAATAAGAGGTTGACAGCTATGGTGAGAACTGAATTCACTAAATGATAGCCATTTAAGTTTCAGTCTTCCTCTGTTTTACAAAGCAGCTGATGTGGCGTAGTGGTATGTTACTCTGACTGTTTTTTGCTCAGGGACCTTGGCAGTAAAATGTATGGTGGCAACACAACATTTTATTCTAGCAACTTTTCAAGATTATACAAGCAATGTTTAATGTGTCCCTGGTTTTTGGGCTTTTGACCCCCCCCCCCAATACATTTTGGCTTTTTCCAGTTTTCTTGAGCTGCGAAGTTGAGATGCAGCTGAGTATTGAGTAGATTTTACAAGGAGCTGAGAGCTGCAGGGGAATAGAAGTTTAGTGCTTTGCCTAGTTAATACTATAGCACAACAGGTTGTGTACTTGCTTTTGATGCAGAAGGCTTTGGGTTCTACTCCCACAAGGGGTGGATGCTGCCGTACTGAGAATGTTCTCCTTGGTGAAGATACTAACTATGAATCTGTTATCAGTTTGCCATCCATTTCCTCTTGCAATATTATTACTAGCTTATCATTTTTTAATGTAATATAGGCAATTTATTCCTGAGGGGCAACAGACACTTTATTTTTCGATGAAACCATGAAATATAAAGGTGATTGCTAGCAGCAACTGCTTCATTAGTTACAGATTTCTTTAATGTGGAATTATTTAGATGACTTACTTCAGAGATTGTGCATATTTACTGATAATGGACTGTAGAATTGTGCATATTTACTGATAAAGGTGGACTGTAGAATTGTGCATATTTACTGATAATGGTGGACTGTAGAATTGTGCATATTTACTAATAATGGTGGACTGTGGAATTGTGCATATTTACTAATAATGGTGGACTGTAGAATTGTGTATATTTACTAATAATGGTGGACTGTGGAAGTCTGAGTAGACTTTTATGATAAATGTTCTCAACTGGGCAGTTTTACCATTATGGGTGCATATGGTTTGTTTCATTGCTTACTGGAAAAATGTTCAAAACAAATTTAAAACACCCTCTAACAAGTGTACTGTATTGTACAAGGAATATAATTTTAGTACAATGAGGAAGGTGTATCAAAGAGCACATGTATGTTTCATATGCAAGGGGCCTATGATTTGAAAACAGCCCAAAATTAATCTTTATCTGCCACTGGCAAAATGTATTTTCTTTGAATGTGGGTTTCAATGCTGTTTCAATGAATGTGAGTTTCAAGGGCAGAGAAGTTTTAATGCTAAGATTTCATTGTGAGACTGCATTGCTTTGTTTAACAGATGACTTAGTGTTTGTGCTGTAAAATACAAAATAAAACTTTCAAATGAAGTCCAACTCATCATAGAAGTAAAGCAGTATGCACATTAGTGTTTATGGTAAATGGAGTGAAATAGCCAAATAATGGTTCATTGGAATGGCTGCAGAGGCTCCATTCAACCATTATTTTGTCAGGGGGGAAGGGCAGCAAACTCAGACAGGCCCAGCTGAACTATACCTCCCAACTGTCCAGATTTTCAAAGAATGAATAGATTTTTGCTTCTTATTTTTGGTTTGTTCTTCATAAAATTTGTAGTTTTCTGGCAAATCATTTAGGAATTAAGTCACTAAATAATAAGTTTCAGACTTCATAACCTTCAGAAAAATGCATGTTAAAGTAAGAGCTGTTCTATCAACTGTGTCAGTTTATACAAGAACAATTTTTAGTACTGTTTATATGTGCCCCCAATATATTTGGCCTTGTTCAGATTTACTGCATTAACAGGTTGAGAGGTACATGCAAATAAATTGCTTTATAGAATTAGGCATAGCCAACCTCTCAACTGTCCCCAATTTTGGCTCAAAATGTTGCTCTTCCCCCTAATAATCCCTCTGCAAAATAGCAATTTTGGAAGAAAACATGGAGGGTTTACAATTAAGAAATAACTAATAATCAAAGTTATAGATTACTTGAAATGCATGTAGATTCTTTTATTTTGTCAGCTGCTCAAGGTAGCAGTACTAATATTAAAGTGTCCCTTCTTTGGCAGGTAGCAGCTGTATTGTGTGTCTATTTTATATTTTTGCATCGCATTTTTGGTCCATTTTTCATAAAGTTGTGTTTTTTGGCAAATTAGTGACAAATCACTAAAGACTGAAGTTAGAAAATGACAGACATTTGAGTTTCAGATTTTATACCCTTCAGAAAATGCATACTAATGCAAGACCTATTCTATTATCTTTCTAAGTTTATTAGAGCAATATTTAAAATTGTCCTTATTTTTGGGCCTTTGTCCCACTTCTGTGTATGGCTTTGTCCAGATTTCTTGCTCTTGAGGTTGAGAGGTATGACAAATGTGTCAGGGCCATCACAGTCAGCCAGAGAGATTTCAAATTGTGACATGCTTGTTGCACCCCACTCCCATGTAGTGACTCTGGATGTGTCCAAGCAAGGCAAGGAGTAGTTGTATCTACCTTGGATGGGGAGGACACACTGCATAAGTACTACAGTGGCTTTTCATCTGTCCTTGATTTTGCAGAATGGTCTGGTTTCTGTCATATTTTTGTACTGTTGATTTATGCTTATTACTCAGATTTATGCTTATTACTCAAAGTGCCTGTTGCTCTGTGTTTAAGTAGCAATGCTTTAATGACCATAAGGTAAGCTTGTCTGAGATCGTAAGATGCAAGTAAGCTTTAATAAGCATACTATTAAAGAATTGCCAACATTGAAAGCTTTCTGTTGTTGCCATGCAGACAATACTTGACTAGATAATGTATAAGCCTTGGGTATTAAAGGACAGGATTCCATTATTTTAAAAAGCTCATTACACTTGTTGGAGACTTCCAGTCATCTCTACAGACTTTACCCGTAAACTAAACAGAATGCCAATCATGTGTGGCCCATAACCTGTACAGTAATCCTTTAAGCAATGTATCTTGAGCTTGTTTCTTGTTTGCTTTTCATTTTTTACTTTTATCATGTTTTCCCATGAAACAAGTTGTCAGGCAGCAGGTCTTTTTGGATAAGAAACATTTTTACAAGTGGGGGCATCACATAGATTTCTACTTTCAGCATGTTACTTGGTACTTTAATAAAGCTGAATATATTATAATTAGAACTGCAGTGAAAAGAGAAGTGGTTTGAGTTGAGTGCTTCTGGTTTTTCTTATACTTGATTTTGACTGGCATTCCAGTAATGTATTTAAAAAGTAATTTATTTTTTCATGCCTCACAACCTTTTGTTTCCATCTAGATATTAAGTAAGCTGTCATGCAGCCAATGCATTGGAATATTTTTATTCTTCTACACTTATTTTTGTCTTGATTGGACTTTCATAATGATGGTTTGCCACCCAGGGCAGCATATTTAATTAAAGTTAGTTTTTTGTGGTTTTGTGCATAGCTCCTCCCCTTTCTGGTTGACCACACACCCCTTGACCCCACCCATTCAGCTGTCTCCTGCAGCCCCCCTGTGATTTGAAGTCACCAGCCGCCACTGGAGCAATACTGCAACAATGATCAATTCAGACATTTTCCATTACTGTAAGTTCTTATACAACTGTATTTCCTCTTCGAATCCTGACAACACTGCAGGTCTGTTATCTTGAGAAAGTCTGAGTCCCAATTCTTTGCTCTCACGCCTCAGAGAAGATGAAGAAACAGGGAGAGAACTTTTGGAAACAAATTGTAAGGGTTTTAATCCTTCTTGTTCTGTTGCAGGGTCCATGCATTCAGATTTTTAAACATTGTTACCTGGAGAGTATATAACAAAATCTGCTTCACTGCCACATTTTATATATGTTTGTGTACAATTCACAGAAACATGACCATTTTCCTCACAAATATCACTGACCAACTTCAAGCAGTCCCTTTTGAAATGCCCCAGTTCTCTACAGGAAGAAAAAGAAAATGTTTATATAGATGACCAGCATCCCATATTATACATCAACTTTATCCAACAAGTAATTGCCTCACAAGGTCCACCAAATGTTCACCTCTCACTTTTTATTCCACAGTCCCTCCCCGCCTCCCTGGCTAAATTTCTAATTTGTCCATGACTTTAGTTAAATGGTGTGGCACACAAAATATTATAGTAGTGTAGCTCTCATATTCTGCTTTGAGTGCGTGTGCGTGCACATGCTTTGTGTGTGTGTGTGTGTGTGTGTGTGTGTGTGTGTGTGTGTGTGTGTATGTGTAAATTTTTGATATTTTCTGTTTAACACTGGATCTTTTTTCTCTTCCTCCTCCTCCTCTACCTGAAATCAATTTCACCTTCCTCTCTCATTTTTTTTTGGGAGGGGAGAGGCAGGATATAATCCCCAGCATGCCTGTCTGTGTCCTTTACCCAGTTGCATTTAAATGCCTGCAAATTAAACATTTAAATATAGGATCCTGGTTTCCTACCCCTATAGATACTATCGTGCTAGTATAAGCCTACTTTTGTCCAAGGAAATGCACGGTTTCCACTGAAGCCAGACACACACCCCCCACCGAGCTTTGCTCCAATCGTTCAACCAGTCAATAAACCACACTGCATATCTCCCTATCCTCAAAAAAAAAAGGAAAAGAATGGAAGCTGAAAGCTATTTATGCAAAACATATTTTCAGGTTTAATGGTGGTTAGCTTGACTGTGAGAGTGGCTAACAGGAAGGTGGCTCTCCCAATCACAGGCAACCATTTGGCCATCTGTAGCAACAATCACTGGTACCCTGTACAGTCATCAGGAAAATAATCAATAGATCTTGTGCAATGAGTCCTGTAGACGGTCATTGTTACAGAAAGTGTTAAGAGCAATTACTGGCAGGATCTACTTGAGTTTGGGTGTCAGTGAATTAACACACAAGGCTTTCCTAGTTTCTGAGGCACGTGGGTTTGATATTTTATGGAAGAGTTCTAACTAGTTATATGGTTTTGCAACTGACTTTTCAACATGATATTGAAATGAAGTTATTGATCCAGAGCCAGACCTAGATATTTATGCTGGGTCACCTGATTAACTGGATTGTTTAACAAGTCCCTAAGAAGGACAGGGCCTAAAGCTTTCAGGTGTTTACTGGCCCCCTTACGTCAATAATTAATGAGAAACTTTTGGCTAATCCAATGTTAGACTGAAGTAACACTTTTGTGGTGCATTGTGTAACACAGTAGGACTTGTTTTACTAGTTGTTATACTAAGAAGGCCAACTGCATGCATATGTTATCTTTAGGTATGCCATTGGTCAAGTTCTTTAAGAACCAAAAGAAAAGAATTTCTCTGAGGACTGAGCCCAGAAGAACATCATAGTTAAACGTATCTACATCAGAGGCAGAGGATACTATAATCACTTGAAATGGATGACCAGAAAGATTGTACCAGAATCATTTAATTATGCTATCATCAAAGTTCATATTTTTCAATTTCTCAAGAAGAAACAAATAAGCAATTGATCTGAATGCCTTTGGCATGTCTACAAAAACTCTAGTGGAAAGCAAGTCTCTTGTCCGTGTTATTGCACATAACATCCATAACAGAGAGCAGTACAGCATACTGAAGCCATTGCAAACACATATAGCATATTATAGCAATAACCCACGCCTGGGTGTGGGTCATGCTGGATTTAATCACGGTTGGTGTGGTTTGGTCACGAGGGCGAAGCCTGAGTGGCCAAACAAAGCCAACCATGGGTAAATCCAGCATTACCCACACCCAGGCGTGTATATTATTATAATGACATTATTTAAGAAAAAAATAATTACTTTTCTTAAATAATGGCATTGTATAATGCCTCCTTGCTGCCCTTCCGCAGCTGTCTGGTATTCTGCTGCAGTTCTGATGTACTGCGCTTGTGCATGCCTACGCAGTACATCAGAGCTGTGAGCAAAAGCAACAGAGAAAGCAAGATCTCCGTTGCTTTTTAAAAAGTGTTTCACTATGTCAAATGAGTTTAACATAGCGAGACATCTTTAAAAAAAGCAATGGAGAATATCCGTTGCTCTTATAAAGCTGTCTGGCTATGTTAAACTCATTTAACATAGCGAGACAGTTTTGAAAAAAAGCAACAGAGAAAGCAAGATCTCTGTTGCTTTTTAAAAACTGTTTCACTATGTTAAATGAGTTTAACATAGCGAGACAGCTTTAAAAAAGCAACGTAGAATCTCCATTGCTTTTTTAAAGCTATCTTGCTATGTTAAACTCGTTTAACATAGTGAGGCAGTGTGAAGCAATGGAGATCTTGCGTTCTCCGTTGCTGTAAAAAAAAGAGTTATACTAATGGAAAAAGTCCGGGTGACTGGACCTTTTTCCATTACTATAACTCTGATTTACAACATGCACACTGACCAATCAGTGTGCAAATTTTTGAATATTTAATGGGGGGCCATTGTATAATTATTAATAATCCATACATGGTCACACAGTCAGAGATTTGAAATGTATGTTTTTTTTTTTTTCAAAAAGCTTTGTAAAGAGGCAGAGGGCAGCAGTGGGACACAATTCCTGTGATAAGGGGGCTTTTTAGGTAAGAGGGAAATTATAGCATGCTTGAAGTGATTAGGTATAATGTCAGTACTTGGAGAATGATTAAAGATAGCCCTGGCGGTGAATGGAGCAACCATGTTAAAGAATAAAGAATGGAATTTGGTGAGCCCAATCATTTATGTAATTCTTCTAGTAGCTTGCACGCCATATTTGCAGAGATTGCCATAAAGAGGAAACTAAGAGATCAGTTTGAGTGTGGGCTTTAGACACAGAATAAAAGGTTAGGGGTAGCAGGGAGGGTCACTAGCTAGTACAGTTATTGCCCTTGTTTGTTTGTGTCTTTTTGCTTTTCCCGGTTAGGGGTCGCCACAGTGGAACTGCGGTCTGCTAATGATTGGTAGTTAATTTTTACATGCCGAGTTACCAGCCCTGATGCACAACCTTCAACGAAGGTACGCCCATTCACGCATGTCTCCACGCAGAAGATGCTCTAGCTGTGAATGATCATTTATTAAATAGAACTTTGCCGAACTATATAAGTTACCAGTGTAGCATTCCCTGTAATTTTAGAATGTGATGACTTGCAGCAGATCAGCTGGAAACAACTCCACTCACCAGAACCACTTCCTAACAATGTCACAGAATGCGAATAAATGCAAGCAGGATCACAGGGGTCATTCTGCACTGATGTGACTGGAGCCAAGAAACTGTGTGATAAATTGCTATTTGCCTTAGAAAGCATCCTAATAAATATGAAACCACTATTAATTTATACCACCTTAAGCAACAGTCAGTTTTGTAGCCCCATTCACTTTAATGCCATTTGTCCTGTCATAAACCTGCTTAAATGTGACTATATATATTTGGATTTATGGGGAGTGTATTGCTTACTGGGGCATTTCCCATCAAGCAGGCTGCAAAGGAACACATTTTGTTTTACATTATGGAGAACAAACTCTAGTGGTACTTTCCAGCCTCATCACAAATTACCTTGGCGGATTTGTGATGAGGGTAACTATCATACTGCAGTGTCTCAGTCTCCCATCATCGAAACATCTCTTTAAGCAATGTTCACTTACATTAGCTCTGCTTCAGGCGGAAACACAGATCAATTCACCATATATATCAGCAATGCATATATAAAGGAGTGTGGTAAGCAAATAACTACATTAAGGAAAGAAACGGCAAAACTATATTTTAATAATCAATATTTATTTGTCATAAAATGATATGATTTACATATAATCTTATGTAAATACCACTTATGGGAAATATTAACAGCAAAAATACATTTCTAGAAGTTTGGATGCCTTTTTTTTATTAACTGCTATTCATTCAGCCATACTCATTATTTACTTAACTTATTTTAGTTTATCGATTCATTCTGTCTATATTTGCTCTGGAATAAGCTGAATGCCATGTAAAATTATGAATATGTGGATCATGTACAAAGATAGATAGGTTAAACCTTAGTAGCCCTTTCAAGCAATGGTATTGGCAGTGTAGCTTTGTTTAGATATGATTCCTTATTGCTCAACACGTTGCATGACACAGAACCTCAACATTTGTTAATGAACAAGTCAAGTACAGAATGGATATACCTGGATGTCTTCTCTACCAGTAAGTTTGCTAGACAGTCAAGAAGAGAAGTGTGCTAGACAGTCAAGAGGAGAAGGTTAACACCTGCACTACACCTCAAGCAACTCATAGCCCTTCAAAACCCACACCATCAATACCCACACATAGTAACACTAAACCCACATATGCGGAGGCCCTTAACATTAACCTTCCCAAGCAACAAGGACCTCCGAAGCTGAAATGCAAACAAACATCAGTCACAACCAAAGTGACAAATAGCTCACAACACCAGTGTGCCACCCAACAACAGCCCCTAAGGCAAGACAATGTACCCAACACTTTAGTCATAGGTGACTCTATAGTCAGGCACACTGATGTCCCACTCACCAGGCTGAACAAGGAGAAAATTACAGTCAGCTGCCTGTCAGGTGCCAGGATCTGCCACATAATGCATGCACTCAAGTCACTCCACAACAAGTACAAATATGACTCTGTCATTGTCCATGCTGGAGTGAATGACTTGAGACGTACCTCCCTGGACTACATGAAAAGAGACATGGAAGAGCTTTTGGATCATGTGGCCCAGGCAGGTATGACCTAGCATCCTGCCTTCATCCAGAATGATACCACAGTATAAGGACAAAATGATTGACTTAAAAAATTGGCTAAGCTTCTGGTGTCATTCAAAGGGGATCCAGTATCTGTCTGCCTGGGAAGACATGATCGACAAACCACGATGCTTTGCCACAGATGGTCTGCACCTGTCACCCCTGGGATTCAGGTTACTGGCTAAAGCTCTTCCCACCCCTATAGTGCCTTTTTTAGGCAAGGTTCAAAGTATAAAACTACTACCGTAACATATACAAGCATGCAAAATCTGAAGGTAATGCCACTCAATGCTAGCAGTCTAAACTTCAAAATGCACTCTTTCGAGGCACTCCTAAAAATGGAGAACATCGATATCTGTGCAGTAACTGTGACCTGGTTCAAGGCTCCAGAGAGCACCTCTGCAATACCAGGCTACAACTCTTACCACACTTTTCGGCCACAAAACCAAGACCGAAACATTAAAGGTGGAGGAGTGTGCATATTCACGAAGGATATTCACACCTCCAGGCTAGTTGCCTAACACAATGCATCTGAAATTCTCCAGGTGCAACTAACACTAGGTAAGACTGCAATCCAAATTGTAGCTTGCTACAGATCCCCCACCATGCCCCAAGATTCTCTCTACACCTTTCTAAACATATTGGAAAATATTAAGATACGAACAAACACCCTAATACTGGCTGATTTCAACTACCCTGCCATTAACTGGAAAAACTACTTGGGTACCAACTCCTTTTCCCAACGGTTCTTGGAATTCATAAATTCCAATGCCCTGGATCAACTAATCCATTGTCCCACCAGGGGCCCCAATGTCCTAGACCTGGTCATTACCAACATGGGAGATAGATGCTCCACACCAGTGGTCACCCCCTCATTGGTCAGATCTGACCATAAGCAAATCACCTTTGACATCCACATCCCACCCTCAGCCCCCGTAAGAAAACCTCCTTAAAAACCTTCTCCAAAGCCAACTTCATGCTACTGAAGTCAGAAGTGACAAACTTCATGACACCCATGCAGACGGGATCTGAAAGTTCGACTGCAGAATCCAACACTAAGGCAC
Source organism: Protopterus annectens (assembly GCF_019279795.1). Classification (NCBI taxonomy): domain Eukaryota; kingdom Metazoa; phylum Chordata; order Ceratodontiformes; family Protopteridae; genus Protopterus; species Protopterus annectens. The sequence continues at coordinate 1,598,017,098 of NC_056743.1, read as the reverse complement.
TGTACGAGCACATCCACTCATGCATGAATCGTGCCATCCCAAATAGAACCAAGATGCTCTTTTCCAAAAAAGTAAGCCAATCTGGTGGTCCCCTGCTATAAACAAACTATGCAACAGAAGGAAGAAACTGTTGCAGGAAAGAGGAAAATCCCAGGATGCAAAAAAACTCCCTCACCAGCCTCAGTAAGAAACTGAGATCCCTCATAAAATCCTCAAGCTAGTTATGAAAATAAAATTGCTAAAGATTCCAAAGACAACCACAAGGCATTCTATAGTTATGTCAAGAATCTAAATGGCAATGCTCAGATCTGCTTTGAGCTACAACAGAATGGCATTAAATACACTGATCCCAAGGATATTGCCAATATCCTGGCAGATCGATTTAGTGCCAACTTCACCCCCTCCTACCCCTAAAGGGCCCATCTCAATACCAAAAAATTGCCAAATTATGGTAATCACAGCCACACAGGTAGAAACTGCACTCTCCAAAGCTAAGAATACAGCATCCATGTGACCAGATGACATCCCAGGCTGTGTACTACATAAACTACAAAATGAACTGGCACCTCACCTAAGTGTCATGTTTAATCATAGCCTCACCTCAGGCTTCATGCCCAATGAGTGGTGCACAGCTACAGTTATCCCACTCCACAAGGGGGGATCCACCTTGGATCTCGGGAACTACCGTCCCATCAGTCTGACAAGCCTGATCTGCAAGGGCATGGAATGCATTATCATGGAACTTATAAACAAAGACACTGGCAACCTTCAAACACTGAACCCCACCCAGTTTAGGTTTGTGAAGGGCCGATCTTGTCTCGTGAATCTGACTGACTTCTTCAAATCAGTCTCCAGAGCTGTGGATGAGGGTAAGGTGATCCACACAGCCTATCTGGACCTCGCTAAGGCCTTCGACACCATCCCCTACTCTGGAATCATAGATAAACTTCTAAGCTGGGCATAAATCCCTATGTCACTCGGTGGGTTGCCAACTGGCTTACTGACAAAACCCAGACTGTAAAAGTAGCCGACTCCAAATCCAGCACCAGACAAGTGACAAGTGGAGTACCTCAAGGTTCAGTCCTGGGACAACTCTTGTTTGGCATCTTCTTCTCTGAAGTACAGGCCAACACTAAGGGACTCTGGCTAACAAAGTTCGCAGATGACTGCGAACTGGGAGCCATTATTGAATCCCCAAATGATGTGGATATTCTACAAAAGGGCCTTACAGAAACAGATGCCTGGTGCCAGAGCCATGGGCTCAAGCTTAATGCCAAGGAATGTATAGTTATCCCCTTTGGAAAAAAACATGCACCCATGAATTACCACATAGGTGGCAGGACACTAAACATTGAAAGTTTGATGAGAGACTTAGGGACACAGGTGGACAGTGATCTCACTTTCGATAACCACATCGCCACAACAGTCAGGAAATCCTTCTATGTGGCACACCTCATCACTAAGGGCTTTTCATCCAGAAAAAAGGAGGTCATTGTCCCACTGTACTCATCCCTCATTAGACTCATTATGGAATATAATGCCCCGTTTGGTATGTACCTCACAAGACATCTGCAACAGCTGGAAAGGCCACAGAAATTCCTAACTAAAAGAATCACAGGCCTAAAGCAGATGCCATATGCTTACTGTCTAAAAAAACTCCAGCTATACTCTGTGGCATATCGTCTACTCAGAGGCGATCTCTGCTTAACATACAAGGCCATGTCAAACCCTGAGCTGTTGGACATGCTCCACTTAAAGAAATCCCAATCCCTCAGAGCCACACACTCCAGGGATCTAAACCTTGTCATCACAATGAACAAAACAACCTGGAGGGATAGGTTCCTGACCCAGAGACTCCCCATACTCTGGAATAGACTGCCCAAACATGTCAAGCAGAGCGCCTCATTGGCCCTCCTCAAAAAGAACCTTGATGATTGGATGGGAGATAGGAAATTCACCCCGGGGATCATGTCAGTCACCCTGCTAGACAGGAGTCCAGGGAAGTAAATATTGTGGGAAGAAATATCCAGGGAATTGTTATGACTAGGCTTGTATAGGCCCTAGGGCCGATAGCTTTGTACCAAGCTATGAAACCTATGAACCTATGAATATACCACTACAAGAAAAAAAAAGGATAAACAAGAAAAATAAAGTTCAGTGCCTAAGCTGATGTGGCCATTTGCCCTTGCTGTAGATAATAGAAAACAAAACGTCCAGTACATAATCAGAGGTGTCCATTTGACCTTGCTACAGTGTACAGCTTCATTTGCTACCTTTCATATTCTCCTTCCCTGTTTGTTACAGCATTTAGTTTGTCCAAAATCCTCATTGAGTTTGCCTGTTCCACACTCTCACTGCCTTTTTTGTTATGAATGTCTTACAAAAATCTTTCTTAACTTCAGGCAAGATCGATCATATTTGTTAAATACAACTAAGGCATGTTTCTGGAGAGCATCTGAGCCTGCAATATATCGATGGCAGATATTTAAGTAAACTTATGAAATAGTCAGTCACACATATCAGACCTGAAAACCTGCAAACATAAACAGAGTAACTAATAGCTGTTACAATAAAAAGAAATTTAAATTATTTATTTACTTATTTATTTTGTAGTGAGATAATGCTAAGACCAAAAGAGATGCATTATATGTTCTAGGCACTGCATGACGCAGAAAACAGGAGCTGGTACTATTATGAAGGTTTGTTATAAGGACAAGAGTATGCCAGAACCCTTGAGACATCCTTTGGCCATTACTAGAAAAAGCAGGCATTACCTTCAAATAGATGGTATTCAATCCTTCGATCAAGGAAGAAATAAATCCCTGCTGGCTGGTTAAGAACACAGATTTAGATGTCATAGAATCCTGTGTGTAAGGTAACATTCAGACATCATAAATAGCTTCTATCTTAGTACATGAAAAGGTTCTGAAATGCAAAGAGATACTACAGTGACTACATTTCTAACTTTCAAAAAGTTTGTACAAAAGTAGTAGATAATAAGGTGCCAGTCTTAAAGTTATAACCTAATATGCTGAACAGCACATATAATTGGGACAGCACTTTTTTTCTGCAATTTAGATTTACAAAGAGACAAATATTAAAAGAAAAGTTCAACATTCACATGAAAACTTAACTAGAAACGCATAATTAACCATTCAAGTTGAAAAGATTTTCTTTCCTGGGTGACACCTTGCTTTAGTAGAAAGTTCTGCATACATAAGTCATCTGCCCTGTAGCTGAGTTAAAATATGCAGTATCCATACCTCCTTCAGAATGTAACACACTTGGCTGCAGCTTTAAAGACAAAACATAAAGAGTTAGTGACTACAAAGACTTTCTCGGTATTGTAAAATCCTGGTAATGAGGAGGAATATCAATGTGCTGTATTGTAAGGATTAAACTGGCTTGTCCATTCATTGAGATCAAACATGATGCACTTATTAGCACTAAGGATCATTACAAACACTGAGACATCTGATTTTGGAGTGAGGATGGTAAGAAACATGAGCATGGCAAGGATACATATAATGTGACCTTACTAAGACTAAGCGGTCAGTATCCAGCCATTAGAGAATTAAATGGCATCCTGTGTTACGAGTGCATCCACCTCTACAAGAGGGAGAATGGACATGATGTAAAGGAAGATGAAAAGGGACTTTATATACTGGGGTTATAAAATGTTATAAAACACGCATACACATTTAGAGAGATATTCATATGTGATATACATATTCACAGATATAAAATTGTACATTGTATATAAATATATATGTATATATATATATATATATATATATATATATATATATATATATATATATACACACACACACACACACACACATATATATATATATATATATATATATATATATATATATATATATATATATATATATATATATATATATATGGGTCTACTTCAGTAGATCGAACTTTTACAAATTCGAGCAAACAAAACCAATGTTGCCGGGTGAACCACTCTCAATAAACAGAAATAAATAAATATAAAAAAAACAAAAAAAGAGTGCACCATGGATTGTAAAAACCAAATCCAATAAAACTTCCAAGTAGACAAAAAATCCACGTTTATTGCTGAAAGACATAATCACCAACAAACTGCAGTAACGTAAGCGCTTTCGCGTTGTAAACAACGCTTCTTCAGACATAAATGCAGTTGAAACACTTCTCTTTAAATGCATTTGATGACATCACAACATATTCAAACCAACGAATCAAAATAAAACCACACTAATAAGATGTTAAAAAATCCATAAAAACATGAATATGTTGTAAAAACTAATGTTTGAGAGATCTATTGGCTAAAAACGGCTTGATTGTGAATCTATCATTTAGCCCAAACCTGTGGGCTTGCAGTTTCACTATCCATTTACCCTCCCTCTCCTCGGTCCAATTTCTAATATTGCCTAGTCTACCATTTTTGGTTACTAACTCTAGAACCTGAAATTTAAAACTATGTGCACTTCCTTGATCAGCTATATGTTTCGCTAGTGCGTTCGTAACATTACCTTTATCAATGGCATAGATGTGTTCCCTGATACGTTCATGTAAAGATCTACTTGTCATGCCAACGTAGAAAATCTTACAAAGTTGACACTTGGCAATATACACCAAATTGATAGATCTACAGTTGGCATGATGTTTAAAGGTATATACCCGTTTCGTCTCAGGGTGTGTGAAACTGTCAGAATTGGAAATATATTTACATTGATTACAAGTATGGCAGGCAAATGTGCCTGTCATATTAGCAATGTGAGTTTTATGATGACCCCTGTCATAACAAAGTAATCTATTAAGTGAAAGCATATTTCTGTACGCCACCCGGGGTCTATCATCAACCAAATTTCTGATCCTTTCGTCCACCATTAAAAGTCCCCAATTCTTATTGAGAACATCCAAAATATAATTATTCCTATTAGTATATGGAATAACAATCCTATTCACAGTGACCATGTCTCTGGCCTTATTGGGGCCTTGATGTAGGTAAGGTCCTTTGATTAAAGGGGCTCCCACATCTGATCTATAACGGTCACCTGATGAAATAGCATCAAAAACCACATATGGCCGAGACCATATGTTGGAAAAGTTCAAACACTGAAGAAAAAAGTAGAAAAACAACAAAAAACAAAACTAAATGTCTTTAGCACCACCCACACCCCCCTACTTAAATATACCAACTCCGAGATTGCACAATATTGCAGAAAAAGGAAATCTTCACGTGTGCAGAGATCTCCATTCAGTCCGATCAAACTTTTACAAGTTCGAACACATGGTCTCAGCCATACGAGGTTCGAACTTGTAAAAGTTTGATCTACGAAGAAGGGATCCATATATATATATATATATATATATATATATATATATATATATATATATATATATATATATATATATATATATATGGGTCTATGTCAGAAGGTGGAAAGCTCAAAATACTAAAAATAAAAATATCTAAAACTCAAAACATTGAAAATATTTTAGTGCAGGGGGCAAGCCCCCTGTACCCCTCATGTGGGGGGCTGCACCCCCCCCACATCCCCTGCTATTTTATATACCACTTCAGGATCACACAAATCTAGAGAAATGGCAAATTCCATTATTGATATTTTGAGTTTTCAGTATTTTGATTTTCAGTCTTTTGAGCTTTTGATCTTCTGAAGGGAATCCATATGTGGTCAAATTACGTAACAGTCAGAGTTCATTTCTAGCGTCTTAGCTTGATTTCCCCAAATAGAATAAATACCACCTTATGTCTCCCCTGAAAAGAGGCAGCTAGCCTAGTGGAACTAACCTGATCAAGAAAAAAAAAAGATAAATAAGTAAAACATTCAGTATTAAGGTTTCAAATTCTAGCAGTCCAGCCTACCACAATTACCGAATTAAAGTCTCCTTCCAGCAGACTAGTGTAATGATGCCTTATCTACACATGGAAGGGCTAAGCCCAGTATGTTGCATACCCCATAGTCACAAAGGTAGCATAACTCTTTATTTATCTAAGTGCCATCTTGATCCCTATCCTTTCATTCCTTCCTGATGCTCAACATAGTGCACATTGCACTGTATACTCAGTACCCATACTACCTTGCATGCAGGAGATTTTATGACTGTGTCTTCTTTTGGCAGTTGCTGCCATTTGAGCAAACAAGATGGTTACTTCCTTATTAGCTCAGTATCTGTTTTTCTCTTTTGTTAACCATTGGTTACCATGAAGTACTGAAATTCAACATTAGGTCACTGTTACAGTAGCCTCAGTTACCTGGGTTTATATCACACTAAGGATATGACCATCCTGCGAGCTTTTCAAAGTAAGGGTGCCTAAGACATGCTTTAACTGCCAGTAGCTTCAGCAAAAGTCAGTATAAAAGGCAATTAGGGCACCAAAAGCTTCAGAGGCATCACTTTCTTGCCACCAAAGTATGCTCCTTGTGCAATTTCATGGACATGAAGGTCGACAAGGGATTCTTCAGGACTTGGCAGGTAAGTCCCCTGCTGGGGAAAACCTTCTTTTTTTTTTTTTTTTTTTGAGGAAAACTAGTCTTTTTCTTTTTGTGAACTTATTATTTGGACAAGGAAACCTATTTCTTATCAACTCTCATCCTGTCGGAGGGAATTTTACTACAGCAAATGTTTGTGGTACTTTTTGTAAAATCTATTTTTTTTTAACTGCTTCTTACTTTTTATAGTATGTAAGTGGCACGACTTACTACTTTTGTGAACTGTCAGTGTGTTTTTCACCTCAAAACCACCCTCTTGACTGTCACTGGATTACCATCTCTTTCTGCCTTCTACCAGTCTTTGAGGTTTCCTTCACAGCTGGACTAATGTAGCAGTTACTGGTCTCCTCGGTTCTTACTTCCCCTGTCCACAAGAAGAAGAAAATTATCAAGGAGTCTTTGGATGTCACTTTGGCTGCTCTGCTCTGGCTGGACTTGGTTTATTGGACCACTTATCATTTGGCCCCAGTCACCTTGGTGTAGCACCTGCAGCCAGTAAGAACCAAGAAATAGACACATCCCCTGTGGCTGTAGTCCTGCCTCTATGGCAAGGAGAAGTTGCTTTTAGTTTTTCTAATTACCCTAAAGGAAAAAATAAAAAATGTTCCCTCTCTTTTTGACTAATTTTCAATTAGAAGAGTAGGGATTGGAGGGGAAATGTTGCACTTCAGGGTTTTTCTTGACAAGATGAAGGTTCTGATGAGAAGTGTTGCTTCATTCTCCAGAATACCTATCTTTCTCTAAGGAAACTTTGAAAGCTAAAATAAAATGTTTTTTCGAGTGGGATCAGAATGAAATTCCCATTTCCCAGCAACTGTAATATAATGATTTGTTTACAGTTCGACATTTCACAACTGTAGCTGTCCCTCCCATTTTTGTCTGTTTTGGAGAACATGTTTCCTGCTCAGGTTTGTAATATGCTTACGACAGTCCAAGCTCCTGCCCGCATAGTAAATCTCATAGGTTATACAAGGTACCCCAGACTCACAAATACATGATTTTAACCCTAAAGCAGACTCTACAGTGATTTCCCTATCAAAAACAACTTCTGCTAGTCAAATGGCTTATAATAATCTCATTCCCTCTGTCAAGGATGGGAAGGTTTTTGACAGATTTGGGAAGAAAGTTTAGTTTTTAAGTTTAACATATAGAAATTTAAAGTGCCAGGCTTGTGTTAAAGTTTTTATTTCTGTCTCTTGAAAACATGAAAAAGTTAACGGTTAACAGTTCCTCTTTTGAGGTAAATAATTATTATTTTATTTTATTTATTTATATTTGTTGACCGGGAGTGTCCGACTGGACATAGGTCCATTTTCAGCGGAGGCCCGGGGAGAAAAATTCCACAGTTAAAACAGACAGTAGTTACATTGGATTACATAGCGATTAACAATTTAACATAGCAATTACTTACAACATATTTACAGATGAAGAACATAGTACATCAGTACACAACTAGAGTCTTTATCTGTGAAGTACATAACAGACATTAACAAATGTTACAATAAGAAGTTCCTGCTGTGTAACAAGTACTAGGCTTATGAGCATCTGAGCTTGCTATAATCAAGGTAGTTAGTGGATTGGAAAGAAAGGTAGTGGTTGGATGGGGTGGGTGATATTAGAGTGGGAGTTGCAAGGGCATAGCCAGATTGTACTTGAAAATGATGCTTCACATGAATGGGTGCTTTTAGTAAAGTTTTGAAGTGGGTGCATGATGGTATGGAGGTAATTGTGGGTGGGATTATTTTATTATTAATTATTTAAATGTCTCTCTTGTATTTGCTTCTGTTGTAATTAAACATACCTTAAAGTGTTCTTACAATGCTGCTGACACTGTCTGCGTGGCTGCTGTTTCTGGCACAGTCATGAGAAGATTTGTTTGGTTATGTTTTGAAAATCTTCCTGCACATGTTAAAACTGAAATGGTAAATTCTTACATTGACAAGGATGTTCTGCTTGGCATTTCTGCAGCTGAGGTGCTTAAGCAGTTTGAAAGGAGGGGAAGTTGATTTAGAGGTGACCCAAAACCAAAAAATTTGTTTGGGGCCCCGACCTTTGGGAAAGGGGAAATTTTTCCAAAAAGGCTTTTTTTTAATTCCCCAAAGGGGTTCCACAGCTTGCCCCCAAAAAAAAAGGGTTGAAAACCCCCCTTTGGGGGGGGCCCTTTAAAAAAAAAAAATTTTCCCCCCCCAAAAGGCCTTTTGCCCCAAAACCCAAAAAAGGATTTTTGATGAATATGCTTCACCTCAAAAATCTAGATCCGTCAGAGCCACAAGGCGGAGACTTAAACCTCGACACGGCTATTAATAGGATGTGCTGGAGGGATAGATTCATCACCCAAAGACTCCCTATGCTGTGGAATAAAATCCCGGTATATGTGAGGCAGAGCACCTCGCTGGCCTTGTTCAAGAGAAATCTTGACCAATGGATGGGAGATCGCAGATATACCCCAGGGATTACCTCAGTGTCACTGCTCAACAGAGGCACAGCAAAATAATGGGTATAGTTCCCCATACTAAAGGGGTGGCGTAAGCCACAAAACTATGGGCTAGGCTTGTAAATGCCCTCGGGCAGATAGCCTAGTATGAACCTATGAACCTATGAACCTATGATGGTAAGAAACATGAGCATGGCAAGGATACATATAATGTGACCTTACTAAGACTAAGCGGTCAGTATCCAGCCATTAGAGAATTAAATGGCATCCTGTGTTATGAGTGCATCCACCTTTACAAGAGGGAGAATGGACATTATGTAAAGGAAGATGAAAAGGGACTTTATATACTGGGGTTATAAAATGTTATAAAACACGCATACACATTTAGAGAGATATTCATATGTGATATACATATGCACAGATATAAAAATGTACATTGTATATAAATATATATGGATATATGGATATATATATATATATATATATACACACACACATATATATATATATATATATATATATATATATATATATATATATATATATATATATATATATATATATATATCTACTTCAGTAGATCGAACTTTTACAAATTCGAACAACATATGGCCGAGACCATATGTTTGAACTTGGAAAAGTTCAAACACTGAAGAAAAAAGTAGAAAAACAACAATAAACAAAACTAAATGTCTTTAGCACCACCCACACCCCCCCCCTTAAATATACCAACTCCGAGATTGCACTACATTGCAGAAAAGGGAAATCTTCCCGTGTGCAGAGATCTCCATTCAGTCCGATCAAACTTTTACAAGTTTGAACATATGGTCTCGGCCATACGAGGTTCAAAGTTGTAAAAGTTTGATCTGCTGAAGGGGACCCATATATATATATACACACACACACACACACACACACACACACACACACACACACACACACACACATATATATGGGTCTATCTCAGAAGATGGAAAGTTCAAAAGACTGAAAATCAAAATATCTAAAACTCAAAATATTGAAAATATTTTAATGCAGGGGGCAAGCCCCCTGTACCCCTCATGTGGGGGGCTGCACTCCCCCCCCCCACATCCCCTGCTATTTTATATACCACTACAGGATCACACAAATCTAGAGAAAGGGCAAATTCCATTATTGATATTTTGAGTTTTCAGTGTTTTGATTTTCAGTCTTTTGAGCTTTTGATCTTCTGAAGGGAATCCATATGTGGTCAAATTACGTAACAGTCGGAGTTCATTTCTAGTGTCTTGGCTTGATTTCCCCAAATAGAATAAATACCACCTTAGGTCTCCCCTGAAAAGAGGCAGCTAGCCTAGTGGAACTAACCTGATCAAGAAAAAAAAGATAAATAAGTAAAACATTCAGTATTAAGGTTTCATATTCTAGCAGTCCAGCCTTCCACAATTACCAAATTAGTCTCCTTCCAGCAGACTAGTGTAATGATGCCTTATCTACACATGGAAGGGCTAAGCCCAGTATGTTGCATACCCCATAGTCACAAAGGTAGTATAACTCTTTATTTATCTAAGTGCCATCTTGACCCCTATCCTTTCATTCCTTCCTGATGCTCAACATAGTGCACATTGCACTGTATACTCAGTACCCATACTACCTTGCATGCAGGAGATTTTATGACTGTGTCTTCTTTTGGCAGTTGCTGCCATTTGAGCAAACAAGATGGTTACTTCCTTATTAGCTCAGTATCTGTTCTCTTTTGTTAACCATTGGTTACCATGAAGTACTGAAATTCAACATTAGGTCACTGTTGCAGTAGCCTCAGTTACCTGGGTTTATATCACACTAAGGATATGACCATCCTGCGAGCTTTTCAAAGTAAGGGTGCCTAAGACATGCTTTAACAGCCAGTAGCTTCAGCAAAAGTCAGTATAAAAGGCAATTAGGGCACCAAAAGCTTCAGAGGCATCACTTTCTTGCCACCAAAGTATGCTCCTTGTGCAATTTCATGGACATGAAGGTCGACAAGGGATTCTTCAGGACTTGGCAGGTAAGTCCCCTGCTGGGGAAAACCTTCCATTTTTTTTTTTTTTTTTGAGGAAAACTAGTCTTTTTCTTTTTGTGAACTTATTATTTGGACAAGGAAACCTATTTCTTATCAACTCTCATCCTGTTGGAGGGAATTTTACTACAGCAAATGTTTGTGGTACTTTTTGTAAAATCTATTTTTTTAACTGCTTCTTACTTTTTTATAGTATGTATGTGTTAGCGGCAGGACTTGCTACTTTTGTGAACTGTCAGTGTGTTTTTCACATCAAAACCACCCTCTTGACTGTCACTGGATTACCATCTCTTTCAGCCTTCTACCAGTCTTTGAGGTTTCCTTCACAGCTGGACTAATGCAGCAATTACTGGTCTCCTCACTTCTTACTTCCCCTGTCCACAAGAAGAAGAAAATTATCAAGGAGTCTTTGGATGTCACTTTGGCTGCTCTGCTCTGGCTGGACTTGGTTTATTGGACCACTCATCATTTTGCCCCAGTCACCTTGGTGTAGCACCTGCAGCCAGTAAGAACCAAGAAATAAACACATCCCCTGTGGCTGTAGTCCTGTCTCTATGGCAAGGAGAAGTTGCTTTTAGTTTTTCTAATTACCCTAAAGGAAAAAAATAAAAAATGTTCCCTCTCTTTTTGACTAATTTTCAGTCATAAGAGTAGGGATTGGAGGGGAAATGTTGCACTTCAGGGTTTTCTTGACAAGATGAAGGTTCTGATGAAAGTGTTGCTTCATTCTCCAGAATACCTATCTTTCTCTGAAACTTTAGCTAAAATAAAATGTTTTTTCAGTGGGATCAGAATGAAATTCCCATTTCCCAGCAACTGTATAATGATTTGTTATAGTTGGACGTTTCACAACTGTAGCTGTCCCTCCCATTTTATCTGTTTTGGAGAACATTTTCCTGTCGGTTTGTAATATGCCTGACAGTCAAGCTCCTGCCCATAGTAAATCTCATAGGTTATACAAGGTACCCCAGACTCACAAATACATGATTTTAACCCTAAAGCAGACTCTACAGTGATTTCCCTATCAAAAACAACTTCTGCTAGTCAAATGGCTTATGATAATCCCACTCCCTCTGTCAAGGATGAGAAGGTTTTTGACAGTTTTGGGAAGAAAGTTTAGTTTTCTGCCAGTTTAACATACAGAAATTTAAAGTGCCATGCTTGTGTTAAAGTTTTTATTTCTGTCTCTTGAAAACATGAAAAAGTTAACTGTTAACAGTTCCTCTTTTGAGGTAAATAATTATTATTTTATTTTATTTATTTATATTTGTTGACCGGGAGTGTCCGACTGGATGTAGGTCCATTTTCAGCAGAGGCCCGGGGAGAACAGCTCCACGGTTAAAACAGACAGTAGTTACATTGGATTACATAGCGATTAACAATTTACATAGCAATTATTACAACATATTTACAGATGAAGAACATAGTACATCAGTAGACAACTAGAATCTATCTCTGAAGTACATAACAGACATTAACAAATGTTACAATAAGAAGTTCCTGCTGTATAATAAGTACTAGGCTTATGAGCATCTGAGCTTGCTATAATCAAGGTAGTTAGTGGAGTGGAAAGAAAGGTAGTGGTTGGATGGGGTGGGTGATATTAGAGTGGGAGTTGCAAGGGCATAGCCAGCATGTTTTTAGGTGTGCTTTTAGTAAAGTTTTGAAGTGGGTGCATGATGGTATGGAGGTAATTGTGGGTGAGATTATTTTATTATTAATTATTTAAATGTCTCTCTTGTATTTGCTTCTGTTGTAATTAAACATACCTTAAAGTGTTCTTACAATGCTGCTGACACTATCTGCGTGGCTGCTGTTTCTGGCACAGTCATGAGAAGATTTGCTTGGTTATGTTTTGAAAATCTTCCTGCACATGTTAAAACTGAAATGGTAAATTCTTACATTGAAAAGGATGTTCTGCTTGGCATTTCTGCAACTGAGGTGCTTAAGCGGTTTGACGAGAGGGGGAAGTTGATTTAAGAGGTGACCCAAATTTTCCAACCATCCTTTTTTAAAACAAGTAAAAATATACCTTTCACTTCAGCTTCCTTTTTCAGAAAGCAATTTAGGCATTATGGTGCCAACAAACAGTATTGTAAAATGCAGTGGCAAAGAGACTCCAAAAATAAAGGGGAAAGCCTCTTAAAATCAAAAGTTCAAAACATGAAAGTAACTATTTGCCTACTCAGACCCTCCCTTGGCAATCTCTCCCCTCTCCAAGGCTACATCTACCTTTGTAGCACCAGATTGTTTCAGAAAATGGGGCTCTGAAAGTCATTCAGCAGGGGTGCACATGGCAATGGCAGTCCCTCCCTCCTCTCCAGAAGATCTCTCCTTTCCTATTAATCCAAATTTCCATATTTCCTTCAGGTCTGGAATGGATGTTATCTCACAGAGTCATAGGCTCTTAGGTGATTGCTAGGCTAACTGCCCAAGAGCTCTTACAAGCCTAGCCAGTTTTACCCAGACTTTACCCAATTTTCTCTCCCTAGGAGAAAGATAACAAGGGTCTGCAAGTGGGGTTTTGACAATTTTTCCACACTGTCTCTGTCCATAAGAGACATGAGCACCACCCCATGAGTGAATTTGTGATTTCCAATTCATTGGTAAAAATTGTACTTGAAAATGATGCTTCACATGAATAGGAAGTCTCTTCCAGAGGAGGGGCAATCTCTGGGCTACATATATTTCTCTCTAGCATGCTCTATTCATGTCAGAGATCAGGTTTAGATCATTGGAGTGGGTAACATCATGCAGTTAGTATTGTGAAGATGCAATATTTCAATCCGGGCTGGGTCTGAGGCTGCTTTGTAGGTCAGACACAGATCACCCCTCAGTAATTGGTAGGAAAATGAATACAGTGATAGGGCTTTTAGTTGGTCCACATATGACATTTTGGTTATACCCCATTTTTTTGGTGAGAAACCTCTGAGTACACTCCAACTGTTGCAGGTGCCTGGTGAGGTACATGCCAAAGGGTACATGGAAATCAAAACCAGTGCCTGCCTAACAGATGGTCATCGAGTCTTATCCAAGGAATTTCTAGAGTGCCAATAAAAGAAGGGACTCGGAGACCTGTGCCAGACCTATCCTTACTCAGTCTTTTTGTATAGGTCTCCAAGTTCAATGTTACCCCTTCAGACCCTGTTACCTCTTGTCCTTTTACTAGCTTACATGGTAAAGCTAAACTTAAAAGATCCCTACTGTTACATGTCAGATGTTTCCTAAGATTTTCTGTATCTGGTTTACATTATCAGTTTTCTGTCTTAATGTTTAGATTATATACCGCAGCAAGGGTATTTAAAAATGTCTGGCTCTAATAATTGTTTTTTTTTTTTTTTTTTTTGAAAACTTCAAGGTATTCACATTTTTTTCTATATCTGAATGGTTGCCTTATATTTCAGGGTCTTTTCTCAGTTGTTATGAGTTCTTAATAGCTGTTTAGAATATTCTTTTCAGTTTGGATTTTCAAGTGAAGTTATGGAAATCTTCTCTCATCCCTTCTCAAAGAATAGTGCTCCTTGGATGTCTATTAGATTCTGCCTTGGGACAAGCATTTCTTCCTCCAAAGTTGAGATGTTCCATGAGATCTTCCTGAGTTTTTCCAATTAAAACAGGTATCTGCCTGGGAATTTTTCAGTATTTTGGAGTACATTGCTTCTATAATTCTTATGAATCCCTTGTCCAGATTTAATGTGAGAAAAAATTTAGTGGTACCTCTAGTCAGTTTGGACTCAGCATCTGCACTCCTTATCTTTTCAGCTTCCAGTTCTGGGATTTGTAAGGAAGGACTTCATATAGTGGGTAGACCATTTCTCTTGGAATACAGGTTTCCTTTTCTCCATTCTACTTTCTGTTCACTGAGTCATAGCAGATGCTTTTGACCTGGCATAGGGAGCTGTGTCCAAAGCCATGAAAGTACTTGGATTGTGTAACAAACAGGACTGACAAAAACACACAAATGTTAGAGAGATAATGATGGTAATAAATTCTTTGCAATCCCTAAATCATTTCTGCTCTTCAAGACCACTGCAGACTTGTTATGATAGTTTGAGAGGTAGCAACTCACCTCAATTTGACTCATCAGGGTTCATGCATTCAGACAGAGCAAAACTTTAGGGCAGACAAGCTAATCAGGACCAGGAAAGACCTTCATGAACAGAAATTACCCCTTGGACTGTTCTAGGAAGTAGTTCAGTTGTGGGGCACAGCTCAAGCAGATCTGTTTTCAGAACACACACAGGTAAAGAAATTATTTTCTAGGATTCCTTATAAACAAGCCTGGAAAATAGATGCTTTTTCATTTCTATGGACAGGATGTCAAGGATTCTTCTACAAAGTTTAAAAGGACTCTTCAAGCATAATGGTGGTGACTCCCATTTGACCCAAGCAAGAGTGGATGTTCTTTTTATTGATCACTGCTGCAGTAGCCTTTGCTATATGGATTATATCCTGCATAGGATAGAACAGCTGACCAGCTTTCAAAGCTTCAGGCCACCTTCCATGTGTCCAAACCATTAAACATTTCAAGCTGAGCTTACTAAAAGACAGGTATGGGTACCAAGCCCTTCAAAGCTTTCTTGTCTCTGAGAAGAGTACTCCTTTGTAGACTCTCAAGGATCAGTGGTCAGCAAATACTGTTCCGATGCTGGGCAAATAAGTCTATTTCAGGAGAAAAAGCTTCTACTTTACTTTCTATTTTAAAGCTACATAAAATAATCTTTAATGACTGTCATGTTATTTTTATATACTTTTAAATGGGAGCACACCTTACTTTTGTGATAAAATTATTAAAAGTTGTTAACAACTACTTTTTTCTGAAGAGAAACTGCATTTTTAATTTTTTTTCAGGGGAAAGTGCTAAAAGTACTTTTTGCTGTGGTCTGTGTGTGGGAAAGGTGACTTTTTTTGCTACTTTCCTGTTTTACAATCTATTGCTTCTAAACTTCCTTGGGAAACAAGCACAATTTGTGGCTTGACCTTTAAACAAACTACTGGTCCCTCAATCAGACCTTCTTCCTGGCAGAAAAAGAAAAAGTTAACTAAGCAGACTTTGCCGTCACAACAGGCTGATAATTTAGAACAACTGTAGATGGATGACCACTGTGGCCAAAGCTGGTTCCTCAGACCACTCAGCTTTTTCCTTGGATCCTTCTGGTGTTGTCCCTACAGTCAGCATAGATCAGGCATTAGCCACATCATCATCTAAGATGTCCCCTCAGTGGGCAAGGAAGAGACACTTTTGCCATTATGGAAGAAAGGGCAGGGAATGTGCCCCTGCTTAGCCAGAAGGTTGTGCCTGTCCCCTGGGAAGTTGTTGCTGGCAATACTAGGCCTGTTTTCCCCAACTTTCCATTCAAAAAGAGATAGAAAACTAAACATTTAATTTCTCTTTTGTCAGTTTCTTTGGACAAGAGTAATTAATTAGGCTTAGCCCAGGGTCTTGTACAGACTATTGGCCCCAGGAGCGGCCTTTGGTCAACTGGTGCCCTAGGCAAAAGGGCTCCATGGCACCCCCTACCACACCATCTGGTGCCCCCATCCTGGTCTACCTACACAAAATAAATACTGAAAAAGCACCCCTGCTACAGCAGCACCCTAGGCGGCCGCCTAGTTGGCCTATGCATAAGGCCCTTATTGTAAGATGGTTTCAGGTAAAGGGAAAATAGATTCCTCTTTCCCTGAAGATGTTCAAGATATGGATTTTGCAGGGGAATGTGAAGGGGCAAATGCAGTTTTTTTTTCTCATCAGATTTCTGATTCAGATTCTGAGGAGAGTATAGTATATGAAACTCCCTGTGAATGATTCACTTTCACTGAGACTATTCCAGAAATTGCAAAGTCCCAGTGTTTTCAATGGGAGAATACTGAGGTTTCTCTGTCCCTTAGAAAATACTATGAATTGCTACAACTGGCATTCCCAGAACACTCCCTCCCCCATGCTGGCAGCATTGAAGAATGTGATTTCCCTGACAGCCAACTTGTTACCCCTAAGAAAGCAGATAGAATGTTCAAAGTTCCTCAGCCTTTTATGTTTTCATACACTCATTCCAAACCTGAACCAGGAGCTATAGCTTTAGTTAATCATACTGATTCTAAGTTTTTAGTTAATTCCAATTATACTCTTTCTGATAAGAACTGGAATACGATTAATGTTGTGTCTTTCGGCTTTTCCCAGTTAGGGATTGCCGCAGCGGAACTCTGGTCCTCTAATGATTGGCAGTAGATTTTTATGTGCCGAGTTGCCGACCCTGACGCACAACCTTCAACGAAGGTACGCCCATTCACGCATGTCTCCACACAGAAGATGCTCTAGCTGAGAATCGAACAGGACAATGTCTTACTGTGAGGCGACAATGCTAATGCAGCACCACCACCGCAGTACAACTGGAATATGATTAATAAGTATGGGAAAAGTGTATACCAATTTTCAGAATTCTGAATTGTCAGCCTCATGTGTTAAAATTTATACTGACTGTGAAAGTATGAGGAAAGTTTTGGCGTCACTTTCCTCCTTGTTTATGACTTTTTAGATACTGCCTCCATGGGTGTTTCCATTGGTACTCTTTTGATGAGATTTGCCTGGTTGCATTGCCAGAACCTCCCAGAAGATGTCAAAAATTACATTTTGAATTCTCCTTTGGATAGAGCTTTAATTTTTGGACCATGTGCTACAGAGGTTATCAAAATGTGTGATGAGAAAGGTAAACTCATTGATGGAATCTCTCAGATCTTCATTTATTTATTTATTTATTAATTTATTCTATTTTACATTTGTTAACTGGGATAGTCCGACTGGATAATGTCCATTTTCAGCGGATGCCTGGGGAGAAAAGCTCCACATAACAAAACAAAACAGAGACAGTTAATACATATCAAAGTTTTTAAACACAGGAAACATATAAAAAAATATAAGCACAACATACATCATATGTGAATAATGATATTTTATTTTCTCATTTGGATAGAGATTCATTTTTTGTTTCCTTTGCTGTAGAGGTGATCAAAAAGTGTGACAAAAGGGATAAGTTAAACTAGGGAATTTCGAAGATTTTCTGCACTCCTTTTTCTAATTTTCTAAGGGATTCTCTAACCCCTCATCCAATTTTGGCATAATGGCAAGGGCATCCCAAAAAGAATTCAGGAACCCTCAAAACCAAGGGCAGTCCAGGAATGTCTCACTTGGGTGAGAGATCTTTTACACAAGCTAGGATGCCAAGAGAAGATTCAAAAATCCTTTTTGACTCCTTCGCACAGAATTGTGTTGCTGGGGTATCAGCTGGATACCTCAATTGGCAGAGCTATTCTTTCATATGATAATGTGTGTGTGTGTGTGTGTGTGTGTGTGTGTGTGTGTGTGTGTGTGTATATATATATATATATATATATATATATATATATATATATATATATATATACACACACACACACACACACATATATATGTGTGTGTGTGTGTGTGTGTGTGTGTGTGTGTGTGTATACAGGGTTCCTATCACATAGTCGAACTTTTACAAGTTCAAACCCCATATGGTCGAGACTATAAGTTCGAACTTGTACTACAAGTTCGAGCATTTAAACGGAAATCTCCATAAGGTGGAGTTTCCATTCATTTCAATGTGGTGTGATCTCGGAGTTGGTATATTTAAGTAGCAGGACATGTGGGGTTGCAGGGGGCCTTGCCCCCCCTGCTTACAACAGTTTATTTTGTTTTTACTTCTTTTTTTTTTATCGCTAGTTGAAGATTTGTAACTTCGAATGGAATGGTTCGAACATTCCATGTTAAAAGTTATAAAACTTCGACCATGTGATATAGACCCATGTATACATGTATATGAGGGATAATAGTGCAAAATGTTGTGTGACAGAGAAGCTGAACAGAACAGGACAGACCCTCATGTATGCAAACTGGATCAGGGTATATTCCAAGATTTGATCCATCTTTCGGGAGTTCCTCTACTATATCTATTTGCCTTTTCCCTAAATAATCAGTTGCTGGCAAGATTCTGTTCCAGGACTCCATGCAAGAAGGCCTGGAAGACAGATGCCTTTTTCTTTTTCTTTGACAGGAATTTTCATGTGTTGTTTTCTACCTTTTCCACCAATATACAATGTTCTTCTGAAGATTCAGAATGAATCTCCATTGATTATTGTGGTGACTGCCTTTTTGGCCCAGGCAACAGTATTTATCCCTTCTTTTGGAAATGGCTAGGGACAATTACCATAAGCATCCTCTCAGAATGGATCTACTCACATAAGATCAGAGGTATTTGATACACCCCAACCCCAATCAACTTCAACTGACCGCCTGGAGATAGGGTCTTATTTTCCTTTAGGTACCTGTTTACTGAGATTGCTGCAGCAACAAATGGAAGCAAGAAAATGTGGTAATAGAAAATCATATATTAGCAAATGGAAAAGGGTTTCTTGTTGGTGCCAACTAAATTACCAACATCCATTCACGGCTAGTTGTTTCTCGTTTTACAGTATTTGTGTGACATACTGTTCTATGGCCAGTCTTACTCCCCTATCAAGGGGCATTTGTCATCCATTTCAACATGTCTGCCCTTGGATCCCCCTCTTTCAATGCATTCTCATGTGAAAATGTTTTTAAACAGTGTGCTACATAAGAAGCCTCTCAGAAGGCTGGTGACTGCTCATTTGGATCTTAATTTTCTGTTATAGAAGCTATTTCTTGCTCCATTTGAACCAGCTCATCTAGCTAACTTGAGATTGTTAACATGAAAAACAGTTTTGCTGATTGCACTGACCTGCGTGGGAAGAGTATCTGAGTCATAAGCTCTTACAGAGGGTTAACCATATCTCATTTTTCACAGACACGTGGTTTCTTTGTGAACTAATCTTTCTTTTATGCTAAAGTGGTTGCCGTTTACTTTAAGCCACATTATACATCTCTCTGTTTTTTTCCAGAATCTAAAAAGATGAGAAAAAAAGATACTTGGCTGCCCATAGGCTGCTCAGGGACTACCTTGACACAGAAAAATCTTTCATAACTTCCAATCACTTGTTTATTTTTTGTGAAGGTAAGAAGAAGGGGAAACCTGTGTTAAAGCAGGCTATCTCCACATGATTGTCTTAAGCTGGAAGTTCCCAATACAACAAAACTATTCCAGGCAGGGTCAAGGCGCACTCTACCAAGGCATTGGCTTCATGTCTGGTTTTTTTTTTGGAAAATGTTGGACTCAAAAAGTATTCTAGAAGCAGCAACTTAGTCCTCTGTGCATGTGCATATTTTTACAAATCACTGTAAACTAGATTCCTTTTCAAGATCTAGGACAGGCTTTGCTAGGACCAATCTCCAGTGGCTCCTAGCCCTTTGTCCTTCCATCTTCCAGTGTGTTTAAGCTATTGCAATCTTCCCATACAGCTTAGATTACTGCAGCAGTGATCAGTATGAAGACCAGAGTTTGTTTGTTTGTGTCTTTCGGCTTTTCCCGATTAGGAGTCGCCACAGTGGAACTCCGGTCCGCTAATGATTGGCAGTAGATTTTTTACGTACTGGCTTGCCGGGCCCAACGCACAACCTTCAACGAAGGAATGCCCATTCACGCATGTCGCTACACAGAAGACTGTTTTGTAAATGAACTTATAATAACAGTATATGCTGGAATGATAAGTGCTGCAGTAAGTGCTCCCTCCAGCCCCTTCTTTTTTGGTGTATTTTTATGTCAGGCTGTAGACATGTATTCGTCTTCTTTTCCTAGCAATGTCCTCTCAGAGCTTAGCCTTCATCTCTTAGTTGGCAAGAAAGCTTTAAAGTGCTAGGCATCCAAACCTGTTTTTTAGTCATCCCAACTCCAGCTATCTAGTAGTTTGGACATGTGGAAGGTGCTCTGAAGCTTTGGAAGCTGTTATCCTTGGCAAGATATAACCCATATAGCTGAGGCTACTGCTGCAGTGATCATTTGAATGTCTACTGTTATGGTACGTTTACTTAAACAACTGGAATTTCTCCTTTCTTTTGCAACTGGCCAAGGGCATTTACCACAAGCTACTTCCAGACAGACATATGGTCCATTCCACCAGGGTTTTGGCTTCTTCTGTGACATTTTGAAAAGGGTGGACTCCAGAACTATTCTTGTGGCAGCACCTTGGTTCTCTGTTTATACTTTTACAAAGCAGTACAAATTGGATTCCTCTTCCATGGCCAGAACAGGCTTTACTAGGACCATTCTCCAGAGGCTCCAGGATTCTTCCTCCTTCCTTTTTTGTATCAAAGCTGTGGCAGTGTATCCAAGTAGCTTAGGCTACTGCAACAGTCATGTAATGTTGAACCCGGTACAATTGTTTAAGTAAATATACTATAGCAGTTAATGTTCTAATAGATCATTATTGCAATAGCTGCCCCTCTTTCCAGCCTTTTTTCTATAATTTGGGCTACTGCAACAGTTATCTAATGTTGAACATGGTGCAAATGTGTAAGTAAAAGTACTATAACAGTGGATGTTCTAATACATCACTGTTGCAATATCTGCCTCCTCTTTCCAGCCCCCTTTCTCCAGATTTTTTGGAATGCTGCCAGGGTGGGATTGTAAGTACCTGTGTATATACTCTTGCTTTATATTTCCTAGCATTTTTATTTTCAGGGCTATTGCATCCATTCTTGAATCAATAAAGCCCTGCAGCGTTTGTGCTCTAACTGCCTTTTATATGGAGGTGTATTTGAGCTCATTGCAGTTAGAGTGAGTGGAAGGCACCCTTAATCTTAGAAAAGTTGTTTGGTTGATCATAATGTTGGTAGAATAGGACCCAAATAGCTTAGGCTACTGAAATAGTGATCTATTAGAACATCTACTGTTAAGGTAAGTTTACTTACACAAATGTATGTTCTTGATCTCTGAACTTGCAAAGGACAGCAAGACTAGAGAGTACAGAACACTTTCCATATGACTGAAATGTAAATGGATATGAGTAGGAAGTGTTTTCCAGTTTGTCAGCTGGTATGGGAGAAGTTGTACAGTAGCTTCCATAGAAGAGAGCAAAAGGTAAAGTAGGACCCTTGGTTAACAAATACATGTCTATGAAAACTTAGACTGGGATTCAAGGTAATATCAAGATACGAGTAGCTCATAACTCAGGTTAAGGAGCTTCCCAAAGACTCATTGAGAAACATGCAAGGGGTAGTTGTAAGTATGTCAGGGAAGCATAATCACTGAAACTGAGTCACTGGCATTTACTTGAAGACCAGGGTTGTGAAACCATGTGTAACATTTGATAGGTCATTTTAAAACTGACATTGCATGGTCTTGGGGTAAGGCCACCATGGAGGACTAGGAGGGTGTTGAATACAGAAAGTTTCATGGCAATGAGATAATAGAAGATTATTTATTTAAAATGAGTATAGAATTGGTCAGAAGATTCAGCCATGTTGGATACCACAAGTGAGGGTACTAAAGATGGATGCTGTATTGCTGTAAAGAACTTGAACAGAGTTATTTGTAAGGTAGTCATTAATCCAGTTAATGACACTCCCAAAGAGAGACATTCAAAGCAATTTTTGTTTTAAGATAGAATGACTGACCTGGTCAAGAACACACTTAGAGTCAGTTAAAAGAGCACTTGTAAGATGACCTTTGTCCATGTCTGTATAAATGTGATCAGTGGCAAGAAGGAGGATAGTTGTGTTAAAACTGTCTAACTCTGTGTTATGACTAACTAAATATGCTATAGTCATTTTATAGAACAAAATGTGATAGCAAGAATTTTGTCAAGAGGAAGAAGAATTGCTATAGGTCAGAAGTGTTGGGAAAGTGAAAAGTTTAATATTTTGAGTAGTGGGATAATGACTGGAATTTTCCAAGGAGCAGCTGAGAAATGTGTCAGTGTGGGAAACGTATTTGGGAAATCTCAAGATAAAAAAAGCCCTTGAGGTTATTAACTGTGTGAAAGGGGCAGGGTATAGTTAAGGGAAATGGGAAAAATATGTGATGTTTGAATAGTGCTGCTTGAGAATGGGAGAAGTTTAAATTCTGCATAACATAGCTGGATTTTTTTATTATTTCATCCTGGAAGAATTATATAAATTATGGCAGAGTCAGTGTATGATCAGGTCACTTGCAGATTTAAAATGTAGAATGAATCCAAGTGGTTACAGTTCTGAACTTTGAAAGCTGTAACACCAAATAACCAGAAAAGACAGCCAGCACCTCCAGAATGAGAATCAAATAATCAGCCATGAACTCTGAATCCAAAAAGTAGGTAAAAACTGGTTTATTTAATCTTTAAAATTACAATGTTAGCTTTTCATCCACCAACAAAAATGGACTTCTTCAGAATAACAGTCAAAGAACACATTTAAACATGCAAGAGTAGCAAGGCAAGTTAATTGTTTTTGAATGGTTATTGACTAAGAAAGCTTAACAATCTTTCAGTTAACTGAATATAATCCACCTTGTGTTCTTTGTTGTTATTCTGAAGAAATCCATTCTATTTGGTGGACGAAAACCTAACATTGTAATTTTAAAGTTTAGATAGGAAAGGAGCAGTCACTGACTAAATATGGTGGGTTAGAGTATCTGAACTACCAATGGGGACACAGGAGGACGTGATCTCAAACTGTATTCATAGGTTTAACCAGCTGGGCCTTTGTAAGCCTAGCTGTGCATCCCAAATCTCTGACAAGTTCTGGCATCCTTGATAAGTGTAAGCTGGGGCTTAGAAGATGAAACTTTTATAAGCAGAGGCCTGGGAGATGAACCATTTACAAGCTTTCTGTGTCCGTTAGAGATATAGGTGCCAGACCGGGCATGAATTTCCTGTTGCCCAATTTATGCTTGAATTGGGTTGGGGGGAACTCTGCTTCACATGGATGAGGAACATGTTCCAGAGAGGGGGGTAGTCTCTGGGATACATACCTGTCTCTCCGTTAGGTCCTACTTACATATCAGTCAAGGCTTAAGTCTTCAGAAGGGGTAATTCTGGTGCTGTTTGTTTTGCAGATATGCAAGAGGTCCATTAGGGTGTGGTTTGACAATGCCTTGTATGCCAGGCATAAATTGCCGCTCAACAGTCTCTAGGAGACAGACTGCAAAGATATGGCTTTGAGGCTGTCTGCATTGGGTACATTACTTATGCCTTGTATTTCTTTAGTGAAGCACCTCTGTGCACATTCCAGTTGTTGGATGAGCCTGGTTAGGTCCATACCAAAGGGGGCATTGTACTCAGTGGTAGGTCTGATGAATGCCAAATACATTGGAACAATGACCTTCTTGGACCTAGATGCCATACCTTTGTTTATAAGTTGCACACCATAAAATGGTTTCCTCACTACTGTAGACACATGATGGTCAAAATCTAGATTACTGCCTATGTGTGTCCGCAAGTCCCTTACAACTGGATTGACTCTTAGGGATTTGCTGTCAGTATGCTAGGGGGTTTGAAATTTTGCCAGGTTATCACTTAATAGTAGGAAGTTAACCTTAAAGTAGTTCCTGGATATTCCTAGGTTAGTTGGGGTTCTGGATTTTATTTTTACTTCAAAGGAAACTATTTTGTGGTCTGACCTTACCAGAGAAGATATTACACTAGGGAGTGTGCAGCACTCCCCCATATTAGTGAAGACCAGACATATGTTTGTGTCCCTGTCTGGTGTACTGACAGTCTGGTCCAAGGAGTTTGTCTTTAGAAAATCCAGTAATCTCTGTGCCTCCACGTTGTGTGCTATATGATGCCCAGTTAATATTCAGGTACTATGGTATTGAATTGTATGGTGAGTGTTTGCAGTAAGCTTAAATTTGTGTTATGGGTTCCTGGGTCATAGAGGGGGAACTATAGCTTGCAAAGAAGTGGTATGGGATTTTGCCTATGGTGATTTGAACATGGAGAAGCTCAAGTGCATCATCCTGCTTGACCGGCATTGAGGTATATTTATTCTTTATGTCTAAATGTGTGAAAAACATTATAGCCTTGCACTGCCAGGCAACTATCTAAGACTTTAAACCATGTCTTGTGACTGCACAGACATCAGTGTTGTCTAGGGTAAAGAGGGCTTATAGAAAGTGGAGTTTCTTGCTTAGACTTCTGTCACTGAACAGTAACATCTTTAGATTTTCTTGATTTAGATTTGCTGTGTCAGAAGAATTTTCAGTTTTGCATTACCTACAAAAGAGACTATGGAGAGGACAGTGTTTTAGCTAATATTTGAAACCCTAAAGGGGAGAGGTGCAGACCATCCCTTGCAAAACAATGTGGTCTGTTGACATCTCCTTCCTTGCTTGCAAACATTGTACCCCCGTAGAATGACACCAAGCCAATAGGTTCATAGTTTAGTACTAAGCTAACTGCCCTTGCGAGCCATTTTAAGCCTAGCAAATTATCCCTTGTGAGACTCAAACCTTGCACCTTGTGTTTGTAAGGCAAACACCTTAGCCATTACCCCACCCTCCCAGTCAGTCATCTTTTGTTCATGTTGTGACATTGTGCTTAGACAAGGTAGAATGCTGCTCATTGCTAGGCTCATACCAGTCTGCGACACATATTCTGAGAACTCCATGATGTCTCTCTCCATATAGTCCAGGGAGGTACATCTCAGGTCATTTATACCCGCATACAAAATGACTGAGTCATACTGGTGACTGTGGTCAAAATGCCTGAGTGCATGTGGCAGATCCTGACCCTTTATAAGCAACTAACCATGATTTCTTCTTACTCACCCTAGTGACAAGGACATTAGTTTGTCTCACAATGTGTTTTCCATTGACCAGAATGTTGGATTGTGTGGTGGCTTGCTTTATGGGCTTAGAAGTAGAGGCTGTAAGAGATGTGGCTATATGTGTTGAAGTCGGTGCTGTTTTGAAAGCGTGCCTTAATGGTTGCTGAGGGTATTTGTTCTATGTACTTCATCTAGGAGACCTTTGGGGTTTAGGAAGGTTGCATTTAAGTGCCTTAGTATATGTGGGTCTATTTGTCTGCTTTGTACTGTGTGTGATGGGCACAGCATCTGTACTGCTGACAACATGATAGTGCTTTTATGTGAAGGTTTGCCCCAGTGGCATTGTGTAAATACATCTTTCACATACCTTATCGGGTTGTTTGAGAATTAACTGGTTGTCAATAAACATTAGGCAATTTCTGCATTGTCTCAGGATGCCCATATCCACCTAGCTGGTAACAGAGATAGTGGGAAAGTTCATATTCATGCCAACAGGACTTTTTTAATTGATTAGATGGTTGTAATGACAATATAAAGTAAAGTCAGCAGTATCTGGTTTGCAACTCTGGGGGAGGGGGCAGTGCTTGTGATTGCAAACTAGATGTCCTATGTGCAATTTGGTAGTGGTGAACTTTCAAGGATGCCTTTAAAGGAAAATGCCAGTTCTAGGTGCCTGCATTTATACAAGGCATGGCCAAACACTTAGGGGAAACTACTAAAGCAGTCCCTGATGATTTATGGGTGAAATATTTAGGGAGGTACTCTGAAATTAGGTTAGACAGTAGCTAATCAAGCAGTACTTACTAAAAAGAAAAAAAAAATTTGTTTTGTCAAGAACGATGAAAAGAGGGGATTCACCTAATTGGCTTCTACTGGTTCTGGTCTCACCACAACTTCACGCTGCTGGGAGACAATGTCCTTTTGCTTCTTCTCTCACCAGAAGTAAAAGATTAGCACTAATCCCAAGATGAGAAGTAGGCCACAGGCTCTTTGGTGATCATCAGTCTTGTCCCAGATGATGCAAGATTCTGTAGGCTTGCTGTAGCATTTCCCTGGTAGCTTCATTGAATAGCATCCAGACCAGCAGATAGGTCCCATACAGACACTGACTATCCAATCAGAAACAATCAGGAGTCAATGCCTTCTGCTCCTTCTCTCACCAGCAGCAAATAATAAGACAAATTCCAAGCAATATAAGGGAGAAACTGAGTGAGCTTTTCCAGTAAAGCTGATTGGGTAGTATGTGTGTAGATTTACATTTGTTGTGAATGTTATTGAGAAGGGTAGTATTTAGGAAGTTGGTGGAGAATTTGTTGTGAGGATGAGTTCTTAAAATGAACAATTCAGGAAGGCACCGCATAAGAAGGAGCAGAGGCAAGTGGGCAAGTTTTGTACAGAGTGGAACAAGTTTGCCTTAAAAATAAGTCCCCTATCAATATTAAATTTAGTTGTAAAGAAATTTGCTGAGTTTGTTGAGAAGATTATTTTTGTAAAGTAGGTAGGAGAGTGGAATGTAAGCTAAGGATATTTAGAGGCAAATGTGTTGTCTTTGTCTTAATATTATAAGTATTCAAGTTGAATAACTATGAGTATTTGAGTTATGTAAGGAAATTAAAAATATTCTGAAGTTATTCTTTACAAAATGTAATAAGCCACCATCATCTTTGAGCCCAGGGTAATCATTAGGGAAGGTACAGTCATTGGCAAAGTAGAAAGTGGGAACATTTATGAATGTGTTTTAAGTAAGCTTCTGTCAGGGCAATTGCACCTGATTATAGGTAGCAAACCAAGCTTTGAGGTTATTTATACTAATGCAATTAAAATGGTAATCTTTAGTTCTGTGTGGCAGGTGCTATTAGGGGTAGTAGAATTTGTGAAATGCAGGATGTGATTTGGTTGATGAAAAGTAATAGGAGCTTGATTAGGCTGGATGTCACCATATACAGTTATGAGGCTCAGTATAGGGAAGGGCATGGAATCTAGTGAAGGAGCACTGCTAGTAAGGTGCAGCAAGAAATGTAAAGTAACAAGCATTTTTATTTATACTTAAGCATTTTAAAGTGGGTTAATACATTGTATAACTTTTAGATTAGACACACAAGAGTGGGTAGTGTAAATTTAGAGATGACAGGGTAAATTTTGGAGGTAAAGAACTGATGCTAAATTAAATATGTAAAAATCTGATAAATGCAAGAGGTAGAAATTTGGGGTTCAGTCCAGAAAAAGGTAGTATGAGAACATTTGTGAGTGTTAATGTTCCATTGTATATGGAGTAGTAAAAGTAAGAGAGTAAAATGAGAGGAAAAGGAAGGCATGATATAGAATGAAGTGTACAGAATTATTTATTTAATGAACCTCAGAGAACCTTTATTGAAAATAGCAATACAGCTTTAAATAGGGAAGATATATTATAATTAATAGGGTAAAAAGTGCTGAATAAAGAGCTACAGCAATGGTATGTTGCAACCAGGTAGTGTAAACTATGTGTGGAAGGATGCAGAAGAAGGAATGGAGAGATGATGGCGATCAGATATAGGTATGGAACATAGAGTGCTTCCACTGCTGTACTCTGCAGTTAGGGAAATTGTATAAGTGGAGTAGGAAATGTTGTGCAGCACCGTCTCTACTATTCTAGAAGAAGGAATGGAGAGAGAATGCAGACAAGAGGAAAGTAGTGATTGTAGACTACAGTGCAGCTGCCTTTATTCTCAGAAATCAAGAGGAAGGTGTGGAAGGGGAAGGATATATGGTGTGGTGCTGCCACAACTGACCACTGATCTATGGCTGAAAAAAATATGATTATGAGTATGTAAGGTAAGGAAGGAAGAGACAAGGCTTTTAGAATGGTGGAAGCACAAGAATAAGAGAAAATCCAGTGAAGATGGAAGATGCATGGCTCAGAAGCATTGCCAGTAAATAAGCATTACTTAAGGAGTAGTAAGTCTCAGACAGTCTATTGTAGGAGATGCTGAAATCAAACTGCCTTCAACCATGTCACAATATTCAGCAATTCTTAAGTGACTCCTAGTCACATAAGTCTAGGTACTGATGGCAAAGTATATGAGTGGCAAAAATAACCAAGAATTGATCATCAACGTAGTCAACTTTATGTGACATCCTGCAACCAACTAAACAGCAACAAAAGAGTGATGAGCAGCATTAGTGCAAATCTTCACTTCTTTTCATGACATGCAAAATGGTAAGAAGAACTAATCTTTTCAGGCTGGTTTTATGAACTACCTGTGTTTTGACCAGAACACCTTTTTTACATATATCTTGAGAATAAATTCACATTACTGATGTACACTGTTCTATTTTCACTGTATCATGTGCTAGGCATGCAGATAACCCTGTGACAAAAAATAAAATACAATTTTTTAGTTTCTCTTTGTATTAGTAAGTGTATTGTTATCTACATAAAATGTCTGTCTAAAAACTGCATGATATATAATACAGTGTTTTAATGTTAAACACTCTTGTCTTAAATCATCTTATATTTTTCTTTTAGACAAACACGCATTTTTGGTTTAGTTATTTTATTTATTCTATATACAACATCCAAAAATGTTTGGTGATCCAATTGGTGATGCAGTGGTATTTGTGGGTTTCTAATACCTGGTTTTCTTTTTATTCTGAGATTTATCTTAATTTTTGTATCTATAAAGTAGTGTTGTTAGTACTGTAAATAGCAGTGATTGGTGATTTTGTCTTGGCAAGAACAGTAATAAACAATTTACAAAATAGCATTATCGTGTGCCTTTTTCTCATCTGATCAGTCTCAGGTTTCTATCAATGTGGAAGAGTGTGAGGACACTAAGGATATTAGGGAATCCATCATGTGTAGAGTCAACCACAGAAACTCTACATCCAGTGACCAGTCAGATCACCCCTTACTGAGACGCAAGAGCATGCAGTGGGCAAGGCGACTCAGTCGTAAAGGAGCTAGGCATTCAAACAAGTCAGCAACAGAGAGGATAACTCAACAGAGAATGACTCTTTATCGACGATCGGAAAGGCAGGAACTGAATGCCCTGGTGAGAACTAGAATGAAGCATCTGGGACTATCAGCAGCTGGCTACAGTAAGTTTTGATTTTTTTGACCCATATCATTCATAGTCATTGGATGGAAATTTTGAGAAGGGAACCCTGTAAAAGTTTAATTAGTGGTGTAAGAAATCTACTCAAAATAACAGCAACCATTTTTGTATTAGAATCTTCAAATGTTTAATGTATAAACTTCTTTATGGACTATATTAAACAGAAAAGTACTGAACACAACACTGTAAAATTTTCCAAAGTAGTGAAAACATAGTGTTGTCATTGTCTAGTCAATACTCCAAGACTACTAGGCAAAGCAAAATCCCAATCAGCATTATGGCATAACTCTTTTTATATATTGTGATCAAACATAGAGAATAATCTAATCTCCTTCTAAAGGATTACATATGTTATTTCATTAGTTACTTATTAGAAGACCACTGCATTATCAGGAGGGAATGCTGATATCATAGCAGAGGCAGTGAATTGAAAACTTTTAGAAAAAGTTAAAACTTTATGCTGTATATAAGTAATAATGGTAAGAAATTGTAGCTTCCTGATTAACTGAAAGTGTTACATTGTGAACTAGTAAGGAGGAGAACAGGCAGACTTGGGAACATCAGTGGAACTTACCTGCAGCTCGCTTTTGTGTCCTGTTCTACTGGTGGCATGGAAAATGTAATCATTTAAATGTAGAGAGAAGATAGTACAGATACATGAGATGTGTAGTATATTAGACTTCTGGATGACTTAGGCAGTTAGCAGCATTTATGAAGAAGTACCTTTAGGATCATTAACAGAACATGTTTTGTGAATGTCTCATTCAGTGATATGTTTATTGTCATGCTTCCTGAAGTATTTCCGGACACCACACACTTGGAAGACTGGTGTGAATCAATTTGTTGTGTTTATTTTATTTTCTATACAGCTGTACACACTGTCATACAGCACACAACATACACATCTTGTCAAGTTCCTGACAACTTACTGAACAGCAGTATACTGAAAGTCATAATGTGTGCTGTTATTAGATACTTTGAGTTCACCATTTTAAAGTTCCAACCGTTTAATATTTCAGGATTGTGCATTCAGTGTTATAACTTTTAGTATACCACTATTCAGTAATTTGGCAAGCACTCCATCGTGTCTGGTTCTTAGTCAATTCACAGTAGCTAGTAGCTTCAGTATTGCCACATGCACCATGGGGTAAAATCCCATTAGGTTTTATATAGGCATGAATAGTCTCAGTGAGCTGATATTACCATATTTCCCAACACTCTTGGAGAAGAGAAGGAAATTCTCTTTTTCTGTTTTCAGGTTGAAACTTGCACACATTTGCACCATTTTCTATTCTTTTAAAGTTTTCCTATTTTTGAAACATGCAGAATAAAAAGCATTTAACATTACCATACATCAAGTTACATATTGCACGAGCAGAGAAATATCTGTTCTGGAACCACCACAGGTATTTGTACCTCACTGAAGGCCATATCTTACACCATCATGAAGTAACTCTCACAAATTGTGAATGTGAGGGGGTTGTTATTTGTTACAAGTCACTATTTTTAATGCATCTCTGTTAGCATGTCAATTTTGGAAAAGTGACACTTTTGAGTACTAATCCATTTTTAGTGTGGTGTTTGGGAACCTGGAACAGGCTTTTAATTGGTTTTGTAGACTGTAACTACCTGTGAACCTGTTAAATTGAGAGATGACTTATTAGATGTCAGCTTGAGAGCTGCACCCTCCAAGGAAGTCAGGATAAACCTTAGTGTCTAGACAACATCATTTAACCATTTTAGAACAACACAAATTCTCACGTTGTTGTTTTTCATTACTTTCACTTCTGGAACACACTAGCCTCTAGAGTATGTAGTTCTTTCAATTACCCAGAGACTGCATCTGATTTAGTTCAGCCTCTAATTTAGATAGAATGGGGAATGATTCTTTTTATGGTGTAGTGAAGCGACAATTTCAAATTAATCTTCATTGGTTCACATTTAAGAAGTCCAGTATCATCAAATACAAAAGCACTTTAATTTTTGCAGTCAGACCCTGTTTGCATGCAGTGGCCCTACTCAGCAGATTAATCATATAGGGACTCAACAATACTTAAATCCAAAACTTATATTTGAGCCTTGCTCACTCATTCACATCTTGGAACTTCCCCTGACATCTGAGTTTCCCAAATCTGATAACTTAAACCTTACTGGTGCGCCATGACTTGCAAGTCTGGTATAACATTCATCGTCTGTGTATGACTGCTTGTTGCAAAACCCAGAAAGTTTTCTTTACTTTTTCCTCACTTTTAGCTTAAGACTTTTCTTCATTGACCAGTTTATATATGCATACAACAGCACAATATCCTACTTTGTTACATTTCTAGCACCTTGGTTTGTGGTGCACACAACTTAGTGTGCACACAGTTAGCGCCAGTGCACTTCATTTGCTTGTATTCCTTATTTTTGATTTCACTTGCACATTTACACTGGCCTTCTCTATAGCCACGGTGGTGCAGCAGTAGCGTTGTCACCTCACAGCAAGAGGTTCTCCCATTCGATTCTCGCCTTCTGTGAGGAGTCTGCATGTCCTCCCTGTGGTCAAGTGGCATTCGAAAGACATGCGTGAATGAGCGTGCCTTCTTTGAAGGTTGGGAGTCGAGCTGGCACCTCAGCACCATGAAAATCTACTGTCAATCATTTGCGGACTGGATTTCCACTGTGGCGACTCCTAATTGGGAAAAGCCAAAGGAACAACATTTAAACTGGCCTTCTCTATGCATTTTACTTTGCTTATTGCATAATCTATGCTTTATTTCACTAATCTTTCTTGTCAATCTTATATCTATGCTCTGCTTCTTTAATTTATTCATATTGACATGCAACCTGTGTAGCTTTCTTTAATAATACATTTATTTGGTCAAGAAGTAACTTGTATGAAACTTCTCAGTCTGAACTGCCTGTGACAGTTCTGGCTATTTGCTCATCTTTAGTGCCACCAAACTCACAGCATTCGACCAGTTTATACAAATGCCTTACAAATGCTTCTACAGACTGATCCTCTTTCTGGGCTTAGTTATGGAAGCACACCTTTTCATGTATTACATTGTTGTTAGGCAAAATAATGTTCACCTAGTTTTACTGTTAATTGCTCTGATTGTTAAGGCTTGCCTCTTGGCAAACATGTAAGCACTAAAAGTAGGTTTAACATCTCAGCTTACAGAATAATGTAGAGCATTTACTGAATGTCGAAATCCTTCTTCTGCTATTCTGTAATGTGCATACAATTATTTCCATACTTTTCATGCTATTCATGATGGTCTTGCAAAGTCAAATATCTTTGGTGGGCTAAATTTTGTTATTTTTAATGTTGTTTTTCTATTTACCTTCTGTGATGTGACTTTCCCACCACTGCCCACCAATTAATATGTGACGCCCCAACACTGGCCCAGTAATCGAGGAGCCTCAATCCTAATCACTAGCAACAATGGGGAATGGACACACTGGGAGGATGACAAGTACAAACACAGTAAAGTGCAATTTCCA
The DNA here is from genome assembly GCF_019279795.1 of Protopterus annectens. NCBI lineage: Eukaryota > Metazoa > Chordata > Ceratodontiformes > Protopteridae > Protopterus > Protopterus annectens. Next base: position 1,597,983,857 of record NC_056743.1, on the reverse strand, counting down.
TTAAGAGTACACAGAGACCACAGTCAGTCTGGGGCTGGTTTCTCCCTCTTTTTCCAGATCCCCAATAAGACTCCCCTCTGGCACAGCTATAGGGCTGAGATCTCAGCTGTGTGGCCAAACCAAGACCTCCAGCACCTTCTCTGTCCAACCAGTGCTTCATGTCTCTCCCCAAGTAGCTGAGACACACACACTTTGAGGTTTTATGTACACAACACACACACACACACACACACACACACACACACACACACACACACACACGCACACACACACACACACACACACACACACACACACACACACACACACACCTGGGAAAGGCTGGCACAGGTTTACTAGCTATATCCCCTTCTGCCCAGACTATAAGGTACTTTCCACCACCACCAGACAAAACTTATCAGCTTCTTTAAGGCCCTTAACAAAGAGTGTCCAGTCATACTGTGTAATGTTACTATTAATCCAAATGATATTCTGACCAAGAGCAAGGCTATTTGGAGTAGCCTGCACAGTATCACCACACAGATATGCAAGTACACTAAGAGCTTAAATATCACTAGACAGACCAGCCACAATTGAAAGGTTTAAATATATTTAATAGTAAATAATCAAAGAACAAGACAATACTAAATATGTATGTACAATGATATCAGAGTTCAAAATCATAGGAAATATTTAAAACATGGATGGCGCAGTGGTGCAGTGGTAGAGCTATCACCTCACAGCAAGAGGTTCTCTGGTTCAATTCTCATTTGTAGTACGTTCTGTGTGGAGTCTGCATGTTCTCCCTGCATTCATGTGGGTTTCTTCCTGGTGTTCTGGTTTCCTCCCACGTTACAAAGACATGCATCTGTAGTGTTTCTCCCCAGTCCTCTGCTGAAAATTAGCTTTGTTCCAAGTCGGACTTTCCCGGTTAACAAATGTTAAATAAAATAAATAAATAAACATCATTGCAGGACAGTCTCAAATAACAGAGAAAACATCTGAGCAATACTTCACTATATTCCTAACTGAATGTAAGAGAAATTACTGTACCCTAGTTAACTTAATTACAGCAAGGCAAATGCAGATGTGGTGAGTGGATGTTTCCAGCTGATGTTGTTAGGACAAAGCCAAAATACAAAATGCACAGTCACTCTCTCAGACAGTTTCTAAATTAATATCAAATATTATGGCTGGGATACTTGCAGCATGACATCACTTTTTGTCACCTGACTTCAGTTCCCAGGCTCAAAAACATCCATTACTAAAAACTGCTAGCATTTAGCATTGCCCTGTGAAAATACATAGCCTTCAGATGTTTGCAGATCCTGGAAGTCATAAAAAAATAAAACACTTCTACATCTCAAGCCTAGTAATTACCTCTCTTTCAAGGCAACACAGACCATCCCCTAGTGTAGACATCCTGTCTCCTGTTAACTGAAACTAAAAGATGGCATCTCTTGTTTATGGCCCAGCAATAAAGTACTTCAATCTCAACTATTCTTAAGTTTTGCAAGTTAATCTCCTGTTAAAATACAAACATCTAAAAATTACAATAGTGTATAAAAATATCTCTTCAGCACATAATTATACAATATGACATACAGTTCTAATATAGTGGTAACACAAGCAGTTGCATACTGCTGATATTCACAAGTGACATCTACCTATTTACAACATTCTTGATAGCTGTGCTGACAATATCTCTTTCTGTCACACTTCTATATAAATCAAATTAATATTCTGAAATGACATAATTATTTAGAAAATTCCAGATAGCTGGGCTGGCAATATTTCCTTTTGTGACACCTTCTTTTTCATAGGTTGGCTATTCAGGTATGCCAGTACTGTGCCAAAATCTTGGTAGAATCATCAGTTGGGCTTTTTATAATACTGTTATGAGCTTCTCTTCAATGTGAGCACTGGTTTCCTTATGGCATTTGTTAACTTTTATCTCCACTCATAGCTATCCCACTTTTGACATCTTGTCACATTCCATGATATATTTTATCAATAACTGACAAGTGGGTGTGGGTAAATCTATCTAATATATCCACACCCTTGAGCCAGTTATTGCTATTATACAATGACATTATTTAAGAAAAAATTACTTGCTTTTCTTAAAGGACAACTACATGAAAGAGTACATTATTTCTTCTCCAGCTTGCATTTTTCTCCCCTACCTAATGATCCCACCAGTCAAAAATGACATTAATGTAGAAGGAAGCTTTTATTTTCCCCATTTTTGTGATTATGAGTGATTGTCTATCAGTACTGCTAGCCATGTTTAAAAAAAACTTAACTCTCGTACGTGTATGATCTTGTGACAAGTCGCCCATCAGTTTGACTACAGATTTCAGTAGAATTTAATGGAATCTGCCCTCCTTTTCTGTTTTTGTGCAGGACACGCCCATTCCACAATTATGCACTCCCATTCTGTAATTATGCACACCCACTCCATAATTATACACTCCACTTTTTAGCATTTGTATTCAATCACATCCTTCACCCCGCCTTTCTATTTGCATAAAAAACACCCTAGACCTGAAGCAGGAACTTCTTTTGGAGTTATCTGTTGCTGCATGTCTTTGTTTCACTAAAGGATTGTAATATTTCTATGGACTTTGCACAGACTGAACTACTGATATTGCGAGAAATAACTTTACTAAAATATCAGAAGTTCTGCAACAGTTTTTGGATCATGTTGCCTTATTTTTCACAGTGAGTTAGCATTATGTTTTACTACAGTTTTGCAGCTAGAGTCAGAGATTTGAGTAATGATTTTATTCCACTGAAGTTGTTAGGTTTGTGTACTATAAATTGATTTAGTTGCTACTTTTTTGATGCGGTGGTGGCTTAATAAACTGAAGACTCACAGTACTTGTATTGTTTAAAAAATGCTTTTTTGGACTAATGAGGAAATAGTTTCTCCTTTCTGCATGGCTCACATCCAGTTAAGGCTACAAGTTGCTAGCACCTTCTAATCAACCAATCTTCTAGTAATTGATTTATTTCTTAAATTATTTTTTTCATTGGAAAATAGTTTAATTCTGAAAAATTAGCAGGACTGTGACAATTTGTAAACTGCAGTCAGAAGGTTGATACTGGCCAATTATTGTTTGTATATGAGCTTTGGGTATGAGTAGATTTTTATCATTTATTATTAGGTCTGGGAATTTTATGAGGTTAGAATTATAGTACTACAGGTTGCCAGAAAGTTAATTTTTGCTATTTCAGGGCATATATATATATACTTGTGTGTATATATACACATATACATGTGTGCGTGTTGATGTGTATGTGTGTAGATGAATACCTACATCTAAATCTATGTATATGTATATATGTATATATATATATATATATATATATATATATATATATATATACTATATATATATATATATATATATATATATATATGTGTGTGTGTGTACACACACACACACACACACACACACATATAGGTATATGCATGTATATAACAGTCACAATTCCTATTGCTAGTTTATATATGTATGTGTAGATATAATGTATCTATATGGTGATATGGCATTTGGGGTTAAGCGAGAGCTGTGCATACCTTTCAACTGTCCCTAGATTTGCATTTCATGGGTGTGTTATCAATGTAACAGTTGCATGGGATGTCATGCTTGCCGAATGATGCTATTATACACTATTTGTGTTTTTTTTTTTTTTTTTTTTTAATTTCTGTGATTTTGACAACAGCAATTTTATTAAAAAGAGCCTCTGAGAATCCTGGTGTCCGCTGGGGAGCCAATAATTTCTGTTAGTTTAGAGTCATCAACAAACTTTGTGAATCATAAACCTTTAACAGTGTATTTGACCCTGAGAAATAAATGACAAAGAGAAGTACCCCAAGTACTGCATCCTGTGGTACACACTGGTGGCAAGTCTTTCGAAGAGATGCAGCCACTCACCCTAATTTCCTAGTTTCTAAATTATGATCCAATTTTCAATCCATCAGGTGACATAGGGGAGGTTATTTAGCTAAGAGAGTTTATTAACACTACCACAGCATTCTATGTTATTGTACACCTTACTAAGATTTAGATATCTTGGGTGTAATGATTTTCAGTCATCAGTCAGTAGCCTTATGGAAGAAGTCAAGCATTTTATGATGGCAGGAGTTGCACTTGATTAAACAGATCTGGCTTGAGTTAAGGATTCATATGTTGACTATGTCCTTGTTTATTAATTCCATAATGATTCTTTGCATAACCTTAGAGATAAGGCTGTTCAAATTGGTGGCTCACTCTTGTGCAAGGTGATGACTGTTTAGATCCTCTATTCATCTGGCACATAACCTTTTTTGAGGCTGATGTTGAGGAGCCTCTGTAGGTTGGTTGACAGGTCGCAACCTGGTATGTTATATGGCCCAAAAAAAGAAGTGATTCTGGCCTTGTATAGTGACTGTGGACTTGTTCTTGGGAGGCTTTGTAGCAGTACGCATAAAAGTAAGTTGGATCTGAGAATGCTGGGGTAGAGGCGTATGAAGGACATTTATCCACTAGTAGACTGGATATAAGCTCTGGGTCTAAGTAGGATTTATTATTTTGTGAGGTAAGAATTATAACACTACAGGTTGTAAAGTTAATTTTGTCATTTGAAGGCAGAATATATATTTCTGTGTATATGTGTATATACGTGTGTGTGTGTGTGTGTGTGTGTGTGTGTGTGTGTGTGTGTGTGTGTGTGTGTGTGTGTGTGTGTGTGTGTGTGTGTGTGTGTGTGTGTGTGTGTGTGTGTGTGTGTGTGTGTGTTAATGGGTCCCAGGTCCCTATCACGTGGTCGAAGTTTCAAAACTTCGAAATTCATATGGTTGAGACCACATGAACAAAAGGTTGACACTTTGAATGTTTTGCGTGGAGATCGCAGCACAGTGCGGTTCGGAAAATTTACCATTTTCCTTACTGTAATGTGATCTCAGAGTTGGTATTTTTAGTTTGCAAAAATGAAGAAAATTAGAAAATGTTTCTGTTAATTTCTTTTTTTTTTTTTTTTTTTATTTTTGAAGTTTCAAAACTTCTATTATATGGTCTCGACCATATGGATTTCGAAGTTATGAAACTTTGATCAAGTAATAAGGATCTGTATATACACGTGTACATGCATGTACACTACACACAATGTAGACTCATTTAAGGACCTGGGTATATGGGAAGATTCAGCTATGAGTTTTTCTAATCATATCAACCAATTGGCTAATGATAGTTATAGAACTATCGGTTGTATAAAGGAAATCAAACATAATGAAGTCATTGTTTGTTATTTACATTACACCCAAACTTAAGTATGGAATAACAATATGGAAACCCTATAAGAAAACAAGCATGAAAACACTGGAAAGAGTACAGCGGAAATATACTAAGGGCATCCATGGATGTGAAAATCTAAGTTATTATGAAAGACTAAAATATCTGAACTTGTACAGTGTCTCTTACAGATATTTAAGAGGAGATCTTATTCAGGTATATAGGGCATTTAGGGACAACTACCTCTGGAAATGTTTAGGGTTATCAAAAAGTACTACAGTATCGTTGGATAACCTATGTAGAAGATTCTATAGGAAAGAGAAGTGTACTAATTGGTTCTCTGACAGAGTAGCTGATGCTTGGAACAGACTAACAAATTACATTAAAGCAAGTACTAGTTTAGGTATTTTTAAGAACAGCCTGGACAATTATTATGGGAACAAGTGTTTTGGCATATTGGCAAGCTAGAAGGGCTTTAATGCCTGTGCTTGAAACATTTGTATGTATGTATGTATGTATGTATGTATGTACAATGCCTATAACCAGTTTATCTCTTTTATTTCCCTGCTATAAATATTGTATTTGCCCGGTTTTGTGCACCGGGCAGTGCCGGTTAGCTAGGGTATAACAATTCCCGGCTACACAAAGTCTTCTGTTTAATTTTTCCCTTGGAACTAGACAAACTTTCAACTTAAGCACTCAAGCCATTCATTTCTCAGCCTGGCTCTTGCTCAAAACTCATAGCAAGCACTTATAAACCCTAGCACTACACCCTCCTGTACTGTACAGAAGGACAAAACCTGGTTGATTTCTTTGAAACAGTCACCAAGGCCATTGACGAGGGGAAGGTGGTCCACACAGCCTACCTGGACCTCGCAAAAGCCTTCTATACAGTACCCCACTCGGGCATTATAGATAAGCTCACCAGCTTAAATATAAACCTCTATGTCACTAGATGGATTGCAAACTGGCTCAAGGACAGAACCCACATCGTTAGAATTGCTGGAGCCATGTCAGACTCCAAACCGGTTACAAGTGGTGTCCCACAAGGCTCAGTCCTTGGACCTCTCTTGTTTGGTATATATTTCTCGGAGGTACAGGCCAACACAGAAGGACTGTGGCTGACCAAGTTCGCAGATGACTGCAAACTGGGCACCATAATCGACTCTCCAGCCGACACAAGCATCCTCCAAAAGGGCCTCATAGAAACAGACAACTGGTGCCAGAGCCATGGCCTCAAGCTAAATGCCAAAAAGTGTATAGTCATCCCTTTGGCAAAAACAGTGCACAAATTACCACATAGGTGGTAATTCATTACAGAAGAAGTAATTAGGACCTGGGGACCCAAGTTGATAGCAATCTCTCATTTGACAACCCAAAGTGGTTAGAAAACATTTTATATAGCCCACCTAACCATGAAGGGATTCACATCTAGATCAGGGAGGTCATGCCTCTTTACTCATCCCTCATCAGGCCCATAACTGAGTGCAATGCCTTTGGGATGTACCTTACCAGACTCCTGCAGCAACTGGAAAGACCCCAAAAGAACCTCACCAAGAGGATCAAAGGGCTCAAACAGATGCCATATGCTGGGTTAAAGAAACTCCAGCTCTACTCAGTGGCATACCGCCTGTTCAGAGGCGATCTGTGCCTGACGATAAAGCCATGTCCAACCCGGAATTAATGGACATGCTGCACCTCAGAAAATCCAAATCCCATCAAGCTACCGAGAAACTTGAACCTCAGCACTGAAATAAATAGGACATGCTGGAGGGACAGATTCATAACCCAGAGGCTTCCTTCACTCTGGAATAAAATCCCAGTCCAGGTTAGGCAGAGTCCTCATTGACTCTCTTCAAGAGGAATCTTGATGAGTGGATGGGAGATCGGGTATCACTTCTGTGTCACTGTTAGACAGAGGCACAGTATACTAACCTCGAAAAAGGGCATAGCAAAATAAATTTAAAATGGGTGGCGAAAGCCAAACACATTCTGGCTAGGCTTATAAATGCCCTAGGGCAGATAGCCTAGTATGAACCTATGAACCTATGAACCTATAAGGCTCTCTATTCGACCTTACCAGCCATCCAGTAAAACAGTTCTCTGTACCTATCCAGGCATGTCCAAAGGGCAGTTTCAGGTGTACTCTCCAGTCCAACTGGTGAATGTGGGCATTTTGAGGCAATGTTACAACTGCCTCATGTACACAGACAAACCTCTCCTCCTACCACCAAACACTAATACATGCGAGAGATGCAATTATACAGCCAAACTGGAGGCTAAGTTCTCTCAACCCAAAACTGGATCAGACAGTCAAGAGGAGAAGGGAAATACTTGCATCACACCACCAGTCTCACATAGACCCATTAAACCAGCACTGACAAAAAAACACACATAAATACATGAAAACATACTTGGAGGCTCGAAATAAAAATCTGCAAAAGCAAGAGAGACCTCCAAAGCAAACATCCAAGCAATCTCCACCCCACCCCCCCAAACACAAACCATGAAACACATACTTCACAAAACTAGTGTGCCATGCAATCACAGCCCTTAAGGCAAAATAACATGCCCAACATACTAGTAATAGGTGACTCTATAGTCAGGCACACTGACATCCCACTCACTAGGCTGAATAAGGAGAAGGTTACTGTTAGCTGCCTGTTCTGTGCCAGGATCCGCCACATAATACAAGCACTCAGGTCACTCCAGAACAAGTACAAATATGACTCTGTCATTGTCCATGTTGGTGTGAATGACCTGAGCCATACCTCCCTAGACTACATGAAAAGAGACATGGAAGAGCTCTCTGATCACGTAACCCAGGCCAGTATGATCCTGACCCTGAGTAGCATCCTGCCTTCACCAAGAATGATACCATGGTATAAAGAAAAAATTCTCGATTTCAACAATTGGCTAAGTTTCTGGTGTTATTCAAAGGGGATCCAGTGTCTGTCTGCCTGGGATGACATGCTCAACAAGCCACGCTGCTTCGCTAGAGACAGCTTGCACCTGTCACCCTTAGGCTTTCGAATACTGGCCAAGGCTCTTGCCATCCCCATAGTGCCGTTTTTAGGCAAGGCTCAAAAGACAAACCCACCACCGTAAACAGCACAAGTAACAAAAAACTGAGGGTAATAATACTCAATGCCAGAAGTCTAAACCTCAAAATGCACACACTCGAGGCACTCCTCAGTATGGAGAAAATAGATATATGCGCAGTAACAGAAACCTGGTTTAAAGCTCCAGAGAGCACCCCAGCACTACAAGGCTACAACTGAAATCATACATTTTGGCCACAGAACCCGAACCAAAATACAAAAGGCGGGGGCATATCCATATTCATCAAGGATATCTATACCTCCAGGTTAGTGGCACAGCATGATGCTTCAGAGATCATCCACGTGCAACTAACAACAGGCAAAACTGTAATTCAAATTGTAGCTTGCTACAGATCACCCACCATAACCCAGGACCCCCATTCTGCATTTCTGGAAACACTGCGAAACATAAAGGTCCTATCAAACACCCTAATATTGGGTAATTTCAATTACCCAAACATTAACTGAGAGAACTACTCAAGTACTAACTCTCTTGCTCAACATTTCCTAGAATTTATAAACTCAAATGCCCTCTTTCACTTGGTCAACACTTCCACCAGAGATGACAACAAATTGGACCTGGTCATCACCAAAATGGGCGACCAGTGTTCCACACTGGAGGTCAACCCCTCACTGGTTAGATCTGACCATAAACAAATCACTTTGGATATCCACATTCCACCCCCCCCCCCCCGGACAAGGAAACCACCGTGAAAAACTTTTCAAAAGCAAACTCCACATTACTTAAGACCAAGGTGGAAAGTTTCAAAGCCCCCATGCTAAAGGATAACGCTGTCCAAGCTGCAAAATCCTTTACTAATGCATTCTACGGGCACCTACAAGAATGCATAGATCGTGCCATCCCAAGCAAAACCAAGACTCACTCCTCCAAGAAAAGGAAACCAGTCTGGTGGACTCTTGCCATAAACAAGCTATACAATAGAAGGAGGAAACTAGTACAGAAAAGAGTAAAATCCCAAGAAGGGAAGACATCCCTGATCAGTATCAGCAAGAAGCTACGATCCCTCATAAAATCATCCAAAGCGAGCTTCGAAAGAAAAATTGCCAAGGACTCCAAAGATAACCACAAGGCATTCTTTAGTTATGTCAAGAATCTAAGTGGCAATGCTCAGATCTGCTCAGAGTTAGTGCAGAATGGCACAAAATACACTGAACTGACCGATATCACCAACATCCCGGCAAACAGGTTCAGTGCAAACTTCACCCCCCTCTCACCCCCAAAAGGGCCCATAACCATACCAGAAGAATGTAGAGTCCCTAAAATCACAGACACTCAGGTTAAAACAGCCCTCTCCAAAGCCAAAAGCACAGCATTAATGGGACTGGATGGTGTCCAAGGCTATAGATGAGGGAAAGGTGGTACACACATCCTACCTAGACCTTGCAAAGGCCTTTGACACCATTCCCCATTCTGGTATTATAGACAAGCTGACCAGCCTGAACATAAACCCCTACGTCACAAGATGGGTTACCAACTGGCTCACGGACAGAACCCACATGGTGAGAGCTGCGGGAGCTAGGTCTGACTCTAAACCGGTTACAAGTGGCATTCCCCAGGGCTCAGTCCTAGAACCCCCTCCTGTTCAGCATATAATTCTCAGAGGTACAGGCAAGCACAGGAGGACTATGGCTAACCAAGTTCGCAGACAACTGCAAACTAGAGGCTATAATTGACTCTCCGGCTGACACAAACATCCTCCAAAAGGGTCTCACTGAGACAGATACCTGGTGTCAAAATCATGGCCTCAAGCTAAATGCCAAAAAGTGCATAGTCATCCCCTTTGGAAAAAACCACAAACCCATAATTTTTTTTTTATTTTATTTTATTTTATTTATTTATTTGTTGACCGAAAGTTGGTCCAAGGGTCAGTAGGTTTAGGAGCCCTGGAGGGAGGAATGCCATAGATGCTCTTTGAATTATATCTTAGGTGGCATAGGTGGTATATGGAAGACATATTAGAAGACATATTGGAGACCCAAGTAGATAGTAATCTCACCTTGGATAATCACATTGCCAAAGTGGTAGAAAAAAAATCCTTGTCTTCACCCTAATCCCAAAAGGGCTTGCATCCAGATCAAAAAAAAAGAGGTCATTGTGCCTCTCTACTCATCCATCATCAGACATCATATAGTACAATGCCCCATTTTTGGGATGTACCTTACAGACACTGCAACAGCTGGAAAGACCACAGAAGTACCTCACCAAGAGGATCACTGGCCTCAAACAGGTGCCCTATGCAGCTCGACTGAAGAAACTCCAGCTGTACTTGATTGCATAACCGCCTACTCAGAGGTGATCTCTGCCTGACATACAAGGCCATGTCCAACCCAGAATTGATGGACATGCTCCACCTAAAGAAAACCTTATCCCCTCGAGCCACATGCTCTAGGGATCTAAACCTCACCACAACAATAAATAGGGCGTGCTGGAGGGATAGATTCCTGTCCCAGAGACTTCCCATGCTTTGGAACAAGATTCCAATGTACATTAGGCAGAGCTCCTCGCTAACACTCTTCAAAAGAAACCTTGACGAGTGGATGAGAAACAGAAAGTTTACCCCGGGGATCACTTCAGTGGCTGTGCTGGACAGAGGCACAGGGAACTAATCTAAGGGGGCAGCAAAAGCCAACACATTCTGGCTAGGCCTGTAGATGCTTTCGGGCAGATAGCCTAGTATCTACCTATGAACCTATAAATGTACGTAGATATAATGTACCTATGTGGTGATATGGTGTTTGGCATTAAGTTAGAGCTGTGCATGCCTTTCAAATGTCCCATGATTTGCATTATGTGCATGATTTTCTCATATGTTTGCCATGTCCCTTATACATTTTTTAAATACCTTTATTGAATTATTATTTGTGACAGAGGCAAATTTACATTTCTACAAAAGTAATCAAACTATATTAACAGATTAACATTAAACAAACATTATTCTTTACATATATTGCCATATGTCATAGAACCTATGCCACATTGCATAAGTTATTCATTTCTGGCCTGTTTTTTTAAACAAAAAACACATTTATTAAACTATTACAACATAAGCAATCCTACAGTTACATTAATGACAACAAACCACACTGCTGCTATTTTACATCACAAACCATACTGACATTTTATGAATGTTATTTATGAATAATTGAAGTTTATAGTCCTATCAGTGATGCTGCACATTAGACTTTAATATTTATTATTGGTAAGATTGACGTTCATATAACATGCTTGTTAGCTTAACTTTAAGTGAATGAAAGTAATATAGGATAGCCCTTCTTGGCCATGGTATGACTGGCTAATTTCCGCTTTGATGATTGAATTAAGCTATCCCATTTGGTGTTAGATTGTTATGCATCACTTAGTGAGAAAAATGTGATCATACCATATGTAATTTTAGGGGACCTATGCATGGGATAAAGCATTTAGGAGCAGCCACTGTCCATTACTAGTAGAAGGAGCTGATTGTTATAGGACTCCTGTGAGTTGCAGGAAAGAGTCCAACATCTTTCTGTTACCCATCTATATATCCAAGTTCTTCTTGAATATGGACAGGGCTGAGCTTTATTTTATGTGAATGTGGAGTCTGTTCCAAAGCAGTGGTTATGCTGATTTTACAGAAGAGGTTTAGATCCTTGGATCAGGTATTTGTAATGCCGTTTGACTTGTTGGTGTGCAGTAGGTCCATCAGTACTGGAGGAGGCATTGCATGCCAGACACACGACATCTCATAGCAGCCTGCCAAAAGTGGCATCTGTAAGACTGTCATAGTCCGTGTATTTGTAAATTTCTAGAGGCATAACTGCTTGGAATACATTAAGAGAGGCATGATGGATCTCTTGGGGTATGTGTCCCAGGCCAGTATGAGCCTAGCATTGAGCAGCATTCTACCTTCTGCATGGATGACGCCACAATATGAAAAAGAGATGATTGACTTCAGTATTTGGCTTAGTTGTTGGAACCTCTAAAAGTGGGGTTAATACTTTCCTGCAAGGTAGGTTATGTTTTCTTACTTTTGCTCTTTCACCATTGAATATTTTCCTGGGTATATGTACAAGTAATCATTGCTATTCAGATTCAGATGTTTCACTGGCTAGAACTTCAAAAAATTCTTAGTGTAAATCCCTTCTCCTGACCTGTCTTCCTGCATGCAGTCTCTCTCATCCTTTTTCCATCTATATTTTTTCTTCTACAGTTCCTGCTTAACTTAGTTCACTCTCTCCTCAGTATCCTTTTGTCATTCCTTGTGCATATTGTATTCCATTTTCCTTTGTTTTTCATTTTTGCTGTTTACTCCATCCAAAAGTGCCCCTTTTTAAAAACAACATGCATTCAACCAATACCTTCTTTCTGTATGTCCTTCCTCCTCACTCTGTTTATCTTGTACAATCATTAATTAAATTAGATGCTAGATGACTGCCTCCTGTGATCAGTTCTTGACTATGCAGAATAAACAGACCAGTTAATTGTTGGAGGGCTGACACTTTACAGGCAGCTAGTACCAAAAAGAATTGCAAACAAATGTAATTTATGCTATTTATAGTTCAGGGCACCGGGAAGCTCAAAAGTAATAAGACTACACTGACAGAAAGTCAGAGAATAAAATGTACAGTAATGTAAATATATACTGGGTAATAAGTGTAAACATATACTGGGTAATAAGTGTAAACATATACTGGGTAATAAGTGTAAACATATACTGGGTAATAAGTGTAAACATATACTGAGTAATAAGTGTAAATATGTACTGGGTAATAAGTATAAACATATACTGGGTAATAAGTGTAAACATATACTGGATAATAAGTGTAAATATGTACTGGGTATTAAGTCTAGAACAGTAAATGTACTTAAGTACTGCAGACTCTGAATGTCTCTGGATCACTTGACAAAATGATTGAATCTATCCCTATTAGCTATTATAGTTAAAAGATATAATTTTGTAAACTGAGTTTGATCTTTTTAAGATTAACTGAGTAGAAGTTTACAGTATACGTTTGAGGTCATTCATATACATGTACCATTTGAAACAAATCATAAGCAAAGTGGGAAGGTTAGATGATATTTAAGATGCAGACGTATTATAATGCTTGTCAGTAGTGTAGCAAGGGCGTTGTGAAAGGGGCAGTCACCCTGAGCACTGTTTTGTCGAGAGTACAATTCACTGATGTAAAACTGAAAAAAATATTTTTAATTAAATATGTTTTTTCTCTTTAATGGGATAGCAATACTTATGGTCTAAAGGATGTCCAAGGCACTCCTGAGAGCCTCCCACCCCTGCTTACGGCATCTTGCTTGGGCCTCAGTGCAATAATGGCAGTCTCTTTAATTTAGTCTTTGGTGCTCACTGCGAGTTGAGGGATATCTTCTTTTGGGAATTGAAATCACTCACTTTGAACACATTTGGTGTGTGGGGAGACAGACTGAGTGGGCAGGAAAAAAGGAGTCTCTGAGGTTAATAGGATAAATGCTTCATTTTGGTGTTTGCACATACCTGGACAGACTGCTGAGGTGGTTGTTGGGGGAGATGTTTCATTATGGTGCTTGTGCACACTTGGACAGACTACTGAAGGGGTCATTAGGGGAAATGTTTTATTTATGTGCTTGTGCATACTTGGACATACTACTGAAGGGGTCATTGGGGGAAAATTTTCATTTTGGTGCTTGTACATACTACTGATGGGGGTCATTGGGGAAGTATTTCATTTTGGTGCTTGCTCATACTTGGACATACTACTGAAGAAGTCTTTAGGGGAAATGTTCCATTTTGGTGCTTTTACATACCTGGACATACTACTGAAGGCTTTGTTGGGGGAAATGCTTCAGTTTGGTACTTGTGCATACTGAGGCAGACTGCTGAAGGAAATGTTGGCAGGACAGTTTCAGTTTGGTGGTTGTGCATAAGGAGTCCTTGTGGGAAATGTTTAATTTTGCTTGTGCATTCTTGGATATACTACTGATGGGTTCTTGGGGGAAATGTCTCATTTTGGTATTTGTGTATACTTGGGTCATTAGGGGGATACTTCATTTTGGTGTGTGTACATACTTGGACATGCTATTGAAGGGCTCCTTGAGGATGTTTCATTTTGGTACTTGCACATATTTGGGCTTATACTGAAGTGGTCTTTGTGGGTCTTGTCCCCTTTTTTTATATTTTATTTGAAATTTATTGACCAGGATAGTCCAACTGAGCTAAAGCCCTTTTTCAGAGGAAGCCCAGGGAGAAAAGCTCCACAGTAAATTACAAGTTAGTAAATACAATTATATTATATTCAAACATTACAGGTATAATATATTATGACACGTCTATTTTACAGAGTTTTTTTGTTTGGACAGAGGCAAAGAGCAGTAAAAATATGCAGCTTTGTGTCATATTTTAAATTTAGCTACATAAACAACAGGAATCATAGATACATTTTTTTTATTCAGTTTAAGACCATAACTTTGGCACCAATCTCTTATAGGATGTTGACATCATTTGGAGATTCTATGACTGTTCCCAGTTTGCTGTCATTAGCAAACTTTGCCAGCTGCAGACATTTAGGTTTTGCATGTACTACGGAGAAATCGATTCCAAATACTAGAGATACCTGGACTGATCCCTGTGGAACACCACTGGTTACGGTTATGCTGTCTGAGGTGGATTCCCCTGTTTTGACTATATAGGTTCTTTCAGTGAGCCAGATAGTGACCTATCAAATGATATAAGGGTTTATACCTAGCTGGGTGAGTTTGTCAATGATGCCTGAGTTGGGGGTAGCGTCAAAAGCCTTGGCTAAGTCTAGGTAGGCTGTATGCATAGATTTACAGATTTTCC
Organism: Protopterus annectens; assembly: GCF_019279795.1. Lineage (NCBI taxonomy): Eukaryota > Metazoa > Chordata > Ceratodontiformes > Protopteridae > Protopterus > Protopterus annectens. Next base: position 1,597,968,668 of record NC_056743.1, on the reverse strand, counting down.
CTTGCTCAGGGCCTTGATGACTGTCTCAAAGAAGTCCACAAGGTTTAACAGGCATGATCTCCCTTTGACAAATCCTAACTGAGTAGGGTCAAGTGTTTTGATATTACCTATATCTGTGATAAGGTCACTGATGATTCACTGCATGGCCTTGCAGAGAAGGCTAATCAGGCTAATAGGTCTATAGTTCCCAGGGTCAGTGGAAGCACCACATTTGTGCAATGCGATAACATTTTCCATTCAGCTGGGATGAAGCTCAGACTATGAAATGCGTACCCAAAGGTGTTGCTGTTTCTTGTTGGAGCCCATTTAGGATGCAGCCTGGATGTTATAAAGTCTCATAGATGCTATGTTTTTGGCCTTAGAGAGGGCTTGTTTTGGTCCTATCAGGTACGGCCACAGTTATACAGGTGTTTGTATAAAGCATCGGTGTAAAACTCAGCATAGCTGTCAGTTCCATTTCAGGGGCGAGGTGCAGTGAAGCTATTTATACCATCCTGTAAGAAGCTAAATTCTGATTCAGATTTGCTGGGGAGGGTCAGGAGACTGATTTGTGGTCGGATCTCAACAGGGGAGATGACACAGTGGGGGTGCTACTATGCTCCCCCATATTAGTAAGCACCAAAGACAGGATCTATAGAAGCCTAGACAAGAATTCCCATGAAGTGATTTTATCCTTGTAATGTCCCCTTTCTTATAACTTATAGCAGGCAAAACATGTACATGTAAACCCCTTCCCAGGTGGAGCATGGTCACTATTCCTTGGAAGAATTTGCAGTTTCTGATCTACACATCCTAATTTTAATTGAGTGGAGGAATAGTAGTTCTTTGTTTTATGTAGAGATGAATAAGATTCTTGCAAGCTGTAATGATATGCGCTACAAATCTGTGTTTTAATCATATTTTTTTTGTGAGCAAATGTTTATGTGAACATTCAGCTTGCAGATGTACATTAGGTCTGTGTAGATAAATACAGAAAGACACTCAACTTATACTAAGGCAGAGGCTCCCACTCAGCAACCGGTATGAGAATAAAATCAGGACCAGCCTATGTGGCAGTAAGTGTACTTTATATGGTTTACACCATTGCTTTTCTTGTTGAGAAAGAGTTGTGCACTTTCATTTTGTGCCAAGTGTTTTAACAGCAAGCCAAGGGGCACTATACTCAACGACTGGATTAAAAAGTGCCAGATAGAGTAGATTGATCACATCTTCACATCTGTATGCCATGCCCTTATTAATAAGCTATGCAATGGAAAAAAATAAACTTTATTACAGCAGTGGATACATGCTCAATGCTTACATCAGTTTGGAGACATTGATTTCTCTGGGTATGCTGTCAATGTAATAGTTTCAGGGGTTGATGTACTTACTTTAGGATGATATTATACAGTAATTGCATTTTTTCTGTAATTTCTTGATTTTGACAGCATCAATTTCCATTTAAAAAAGCCATTTGGACAATATAGGTGTACACTGTATAGCCAATAATTGACGTTAGCTTACTGTCATCAACAATCTTTGTGAGACATAAACCCTTAGCACTATATCTGTCCACTAAGAAATAAATCCTAGTGCAAAATTCTCCAAGTACTGCATCCAGTGGAGCACAGCTGATGACATGTCTTTTGGAGGAGATGGATCCATCCACTTTAAATTCTTGTTTTTTATAAAGTGTGGTCCATTTTTCATTCCATCAGTTGATGTAAGGCATGACAGTTAGTTAGGAGAGTGTTGCATGTTATTGTATACCTTAGCAAGACTTGGATACATTGTTTTTTATGATTTTCGCTCATCCATCAGTAACTTTCTTGAAGAACTCAAGCATTTTAAGAGGGGAGTACTTGACCTTAATAGAATATCATTGTAGTTTGACAATGTCCTTGTCTACTATTTCCATAATGATCCTTTGCATAACCTTACAGAAGAGGCTGTTCAGATTTATTAGTCTACATTTACTGGGTTCAGTTGATGGCTTGCCCTTGTGCAGGGTGATGACAGTTTATGTCCTGTATTCATCTGGCACATACCCTGTTTTGAGTCTAAAGTTGAATGGCCTTTGCAGGAGGGTTGACAGACACTGTTTCAGGTCCGGCATTACTCAACAGGTTATGTTATCTGGCATAAGAAAGCAGTGTTCTCAACCTTGGATACTGCTTTATGGACGTGTTCTTGGGACAGTATGAGGCAACTTACACAGAAGTAAGTTGGTTCTGGGAATGTTGGCATATAGGGGTTTTGGGAACATTGGGCTATAAGGGTGTCAAATTTGAGTTAAATTTCTCTGCTATTAAAATGGCTAGAATCTCCGGGTCTGACTAGGTGTTGTCATACAGTATTAGTTCTGAGCATTTTATGAAGTTGTACTTCTGCTGGTTGTCATACAACTCAATTTTGTTTGAAGGCAGATTTATTATACCTATACATATACATATATATATGTATATGTATAGATTTATTATATCTATACATATACATATATATATATATATATATATACACACACACACACACATATGTATACACATAGATAAATATATAGATCTAAAAATATATAAATAAATACATGTGGAAAGATATGTATACCTAGATCTAAACTGGTGTGTGTGTGTGTGTGTGTGTGTGTGTGTGTGTGTGTGTGTGTGTGTGTGTGTGTGTGTGTGTGTGTGTGTGTGTGTGTGTGTGTGTGTGTAGATAAATGCATACAGCCCTTTTTATGTGTATGTAAGTATTTGTTTATTTAATTTAGTAATGTATTATTTATTTATTTTATATTGGTTTATAATGCCTCCATGTTTGTCATTAGGTGAGGGATATGCATACCTTTGAACTGTCCCAGGATTTGTGTTATGTGCATGATTTGACATTGTGTTTTTGCCATGTTCTTGTACATAAATTCCAGATAAATAAATGATGCTTCAATCATTCAGTAATGCCACACATTAGACTTTCATACTTACTATTGGCAAGATTGATTTTGATTAAATGCACTTGTTAAATATATATTTCATATTTGAACCAGCGCAAAATACATTTTTTACTTACACGTGACCCATTTTCACCATGACCTGTTTTTCGTTTGATGTAAGATGAATGATAAGGCATCAGAAAGCACAAGTAGGATGCCCATGGGGGGTCATGACTACCTGTGTCATAACTGCCAAACCATTACTCTTTGACAAACCTGTTCTTCCATTGTCTGTTTAATAAATCAAGCAAACTCATTTACATATGAGTCCCTAGGTCTGAGTTGCCTTTCAATTGGAATAACCCACATTTCCTTGGATGTCTCTCCCTTTGTATCATAAGCAATGGGGTTCATTGTTGTTTAGTCTTTTGGGCGTATGTCTTTTGTGTTGCCCTTTGAATTAATGACTTTTGTTTTGCTGTTATTTAATTTACATCAGTTTCCTTTAGACTTAATGTCTGCCATTCAATTTTATGTTGATTCTTCCATTTTAATTTGAAAGTAGAGAGCACACCTGCTTTCATTAACTTTGTCACCTCCACAGTGTGTATCCCATTGTACTACACTGCCTTTGGATATGCACATGCTCCCAAGCATCTTTGTCACTTGACTATTTAGTACTGCATTTTTGATAAATGAGTCCTGGACAGTATGCTGTATGTAGTCATATATCATTAGTCCGCCAAATATCATTACTTTAGTTTTGTTACTTCTTTATTTACAGATTTTTTAAATATTCATCTGGACACAGTAGATAGAATACAGCATATAGATAAACATTACAAATACAGATCAGCACACAGCTGGGTAAACAAAGTGAGGGCAACAATAAGAGAACTTTATGTTTGTATTTGAAGAAAATGTAAAATAAAATACATTACTGGGCATATATTAAGAAACTGATATATTGGCCTAAACTGTGGATTGATATATTTTAACTTCTAATTCTTGAGAGAGTGCTAGTCAAAAGTCAGGAGTAAAAAAACATATGAAGGAAGAGTTTGAGTGGCACACCAGGCTGTGATTTCTTTGATGTCTATTGTCATGCAAAGTTGACTAAGTAGCTGCACCTAAGCAAGCCGAAAATGTGAGATTCTGGCTCATTGAAGGAGGGGGGATGGGAGGAGTAACTTGTTCAGGAACTGGAGCTAACAAAGCCACTCTTTGTAAAAAGTATTTTTTATCTCAGTAATTTGTTGGCACTTTTGTAAGCTTTTTTCAGAGAATGTGTAGTGCATTGTCGAGAACAACATATGTAAAATCCAATGCAGACTAGTCAATGGCACTTGCTCTGCAGACTCTTAAACTTGGCATTTTTTTCAGGTTTCCCATTGTAAATGAATGGAAGTCCAATCTGAAAGCAAATGGTAGGGCTACTTTTTCTCACAATCAGGGCTGTCATACTACATTTTGGGACAGACTTAGCTGATGAAGTGAAAAAACTCTCATCAGGATGTCTGCCCCCATGAGGGCAGACAGGGATAAAAAAATAAATAAAATTAGGAATTAATACTTATTTTGTGGCAAGCAGCTTTGAGAGGTACAGAAATTAATGACTAGAGAAAAAATATATGTTTTTTCATCATTTGCCCGTAGTGGTCCTTTAAATAATGCCTTTGTAGAATGGTGTTGTGGTGTTCCTCCGTGTTGTTTCTGCATTTTTCCATGTTTGCTAATTTACTGCGCATGCATATAGCGCTTATGTTCCCGTGCTTGTACAGTACATCAGTACTCTGGGAAACAAGCAACAGAGGAAGGAATATCTCCATTGCTTTTTTTTCATCATAACATCTGGACAGTTGAGAGGCACAAGAGAGACAGGTCAGAAATACAAAGAAAATCAGGTGCATTTCTTTAGTTTTGCAGAACTTACCTGATTTTCCTTGTATTTACTCTACCCTCCATATGTACTTCTCATCCTCTTACCTGAAGAAATGTGGACAAAGCTATAAATCAAGGGGGAGAAAGGCTCAAAAATGGGACTGACTGTAAACCATGCTCTTATAAACATAGAAAGCTGTGTGAATAATAATATGTGTATTATCGTGCATTGTCTGAAGTAACAAAAGTCTGAAACTGAAATGCATGTCATTATTTAGTGACTTTGTTTATCAGTGATTTCCTGGAAAATCACAAACTTTATAAGGAACAGCTAAAGATATGAGGGAAAAGTCTGACTAGTTGAGACTAATGGCTCTGTGCCATATACCAATAGAAAAAAAAATCATCTGGCAGCTCCATGGTACTTCAATGACCGGGCTTTTTTTCTATTGGCAAATGCTCAATTCACAATGGGTACACTGGTTGGGCTGACCAATCAGCGTACACATTTTTGAATACTAATGAGCTGCCATTGTATAATTCAGAATAACAGACACTTGGGAGAGCAAGATTTGGTGTGAATAAATTCTTTCTGTGTGTTTTCTGTTAAATCATACACAGTCTCTCATAGCATAATAACATTAGTGTCTTATGCGGTTTATGGTCAACTACCAGTGGCTACTAACTTTAATACAGACCTATGTATTATGGGTACAACTCCTTTAGGTTTTACACAGACATGACCAGTCTAACACTGATTGCAATGATCATCACAGTAATCTGATATCACTTCATTTTTCATGTACACAGGTAACAGACTGTGAATAGAATTTACTCAATTTACAGGTTTCATTGCACCATTAATATGCATCCTTACTGACCTGATGGCATCACGTAATGTGAGCACTACCTGTGTGCAACAGCATATAATGCACATGAGGTTGCTTGATCATGGTGCTGAGAAAGTGTGCACCACTCGATCCAGATATTAATGTAAGTATTTCTGAATTTAAAAAATCTTTGACGGTGGAAAGCATTCATTCATTTATTCATTCTTTGATAAGTACTTTATCCTAGCACTCAGTGAGCACAGAGCTGAGAATTAAATTCTCGCTATGATGCCAGTGCGTAACAGGATACATACAAGTGCACTCACCCATATATGGCATGTACACCCACAGGCATTTTGGAGAACATCCAGTTCATCATAGCTTGTCTTTCAGAAGTGGCTGAAAACTGGAGAATCTAGTCAAAACCCCACACAAATACAAGGAGGGCATGCAGACTCCACACAGAAGGGAACTCAGTAATAATTTTTCTCTGTGTTGTAAAGGATTGCGTATAAATAATTATATACTAAAGGACTACACATTGCATGGTTTTTGTGTCAAGAAACAGACCAGAATTAAACTTGAAGGACCCCATGTTGCTATCTTTGCATCATATGCAGTATACAAAGCTTCAAATTTATAGGCAGGAAAATGCTACAATGTGATAATTCAGTTATATTTAGTGTGCATGCAAATATATATATATATATATATATATATATATATATATATATATATATATATAAAATCCATTTCATTTATCAGTTCAGATAGTCAGTTTTTACTTGATTCTGCATTAGATTAAAATTACTTGGTTGATCAGGGTCTATATTATATCCTTGAAAGCTTAAAAAAGTGAACGCTGATTGATCTAACTTATTTTCACAAAACTGCAAAATATCGAAGCAGCAGAAACTCGAATTTTTTCCTAGGGAAAGAATTTGGTTGTCCATTTCTGTTGCTTCGGTATTTTCAGTGTTATGGTGGAAAGTTACCGGTCGGATTCAGGTAAGTGTGCGATTATGTGGATGTGAGTGTTAGGGTGATTTAGGTGAGGGAGGGTTAGGGCTCGGGTTAGGTGTGTGTGCGATTGAGTGGACATGAGGATTAGGGTGGATTTAAGTGAGTTAGGGTTAGGGAGCGGGTGAGGTGAGTGTGCGATAGTGACGAACCTTAGGGTTAGGGTTTGGGTTAAAGTAAGTGGGTAGTTAGTGGTGTGTGCATAGTTTAGTGTAGGGTTAGGTATCAGATTTTAGGTGTATGTGTGTGGATTTCTGTTTGTTTGGTGTGCTTGTGTTGTGTGTATGTGTTTTGGATCAGCGATTTTTTTCAGTTCGAGATTGTAAGCTTTCGCTTAAATTAGGTTGCTCAGTCAGCGTTCGCTTTTTTAAGCGTTCGATGATATAATATAGACCCGGTTGAATTTGATCTATGTAGAATCAAATGAAAACAGGTTATCTGTGTGTGTCTGAATGCGTGTATTTCCGAGTCTGTGTGTGTATTTGAATGAGTTTGTGTGTGTGTGTATGTGTGTGTGTGTGTGTGTGTGTGTGTGTGTGTGTGTGTGTGTGTGTGTGTGTGTGTGTGTGTGGGCATTTAGTTTCAAATACATTGCTGCTTGTTTGTACAAGATTACTAGCAGTGGGGTTAGGAGTTTTTCCTTATTCACCATTGTTGTGTGATCTTGGAGTTAGTATATTTAATTATCAGGGGTATGGGTGTAGAAAAGGGGCTTGCCCTCCTGCAAAAACACTCTTTTTATTTTTTCAATGTGTTTTCAACATTTCTGTCAAATTGATGCAGTGTGCATGAAATAATGAAATTAGTGATATTTGAAGTTTAAGTATAGACTCTCTCTCTCTCTCTCTATACATATATATATATATATATATATATATATATATATATATATATATATATGTACACATACACACATACATACAAACACACACACACACACAAACGCATACACACACACGCACACACACACGCAGACACACACACACACACTCACACACACACACACACACAAAGATATATATATATATATATATGGTTCCCCTTCAAACATCTAAAACCCATAAACATTGAATTTCATAACATCTAAAATATGCATCACAACATCGAACATAACAAAATCAACATGAAAATAACATCCTCTCCACATATAACAACACCAAACTAACAAACACACTTTTTATTACATTTCTGCAGGGGTGCAAGCCCCCCTGCAACCCCCCGTAAATTAAATATACCAACTCCGATATTGCACTACAGTAGGAAAAAGTTAATTTCCTAACCCCACTGTATCACAATCACCATAAAGAATGTACACATAATGTCTATATCACTTACCTGTATGGCCTAAAAAACACATACAGAATGGCAAAATAAACACTATATAAATAGTATAAATTCCTACACTATATAAATATTAACTATAGAAATAAAACTACATATCTCATATTGATACCACAAGATTAACAGATTAAACTATAACATTTACACATTTGATGATATACTATTACATATTATACATTTTAGATGTTATGAAATTCGATATTATGGATTTTGAATGTTTTGAGTTTTAGATATTCTGGTTTCGATGTTTTGGTTTTAGATGTTATGGGTTTTAGATGTTTTGAAAGGGAACCGTATATATATATATATATATATATATATATATATATATATATATATATATATATCACACACACACACACACACACACCACACATTTTATTTTATATTAAATTTAAACACTCATCAAAGAAAACAATGCACCTTAGTTAAAATAGTAAAATAGATCCTATCTCAAGACTGTGTTCCCCAAGATTTAAAAAAATAAATAGATTTATTGATTATATGCCTTGCTATAAGTGTGGAGAATACTGCACCTTGTTTTTTTAAACATTTTCATCATTTATTCCTCATGTAATTGTGTTACCTTTCAGGTTAAGTTGGAACACTAATGCTGCAGAGGCTAGGTAACTAATGATATTGTATTTTAATCCCCTTTTGTTAAAGACTATCCCTGGTAGTCATTAACAATTGTGTAGTTGCTGCACTCTTCCTACACGATGTAAGCATGGTAGTGCAATAAGCAGCAGCGCTAATTGAATATGCATGCTGCTCATTGCAGCTACACATTTGCAAGCACCTTTTCATTGCCAGCAACAGTATTCTTGGCCACAGAAAGGTGCTTGTAAGTATGAGCTCAGAATGTAAGCAAAACAGCTCACATATAGGCAATGCTCACATAGATACACGCTTGCACTGTAGCTCAGACATTAAGGATAAGGTACAGGGGAAAGAATGCAGAATGAGGGAAAGTGCAATTGGGGAACTGGTATACTAAATTATGTTGTAATGAATAACTGATTTTAAAGATGGAATGTTTAAAGTGTATTCATATCCTGCAGGAAAATGTAATGAAAGTGTTTACAAAGCATTACTGACATAAACCCTGCAATACTGATGTAATGACAATTAACGTCAATGACAATACCACAGTTATGCACATAAATAAAAATGGACATGATTATAAAGGATGTGACAGGGACATAAAGGTGTAGTGTAATAAAGTGGAGTGAAAATGTCTTATACATGTTAATTAAATGCTGACGAGATAACAAGGGCAGAAAATACTTTGTGAGACGAATGCATAGAATGTAGTTATTACATATGAGATGTATATGCAGGGAATTTATGTATGCAAGCTGGCAGCACTGCTGTATTATCCCCTCAGCATGCATACTCAAGGACAAAAGGACCTTACAGCTGTAATGTTGGGTAAATCAGAAAAAGACATGTTTTTACAAAATGACAGTGGCACCAATAGGAAACAGTTTCATCACCTAAGAGCATGTAATAGACAAGCAAGTGTTGTACAGTTATCTAAATGCTAATCTAATAACAACATACATAACTGACAAATGACAAGACAGAGTGGATGACATGTCAATAGTCCAGTTTTGCCATTGCTTATGTGCAACCATGCCTGAAATAGATCACATGGATTTATAGGGGACAGTAACATAACAGCAATCCAGCAACAGCTACATAATAGAAAGCGGTGTAAAGGACCAAACACAGTTTCTGATTGCCTGGCAGCATTCTGTACAGTAAGAAATGTTTATGGAATCTCTCATCTGCCATTAAGCTGCATGGTATGACAAAAAAAATTGCAGTATTAAAGACATGTCCACAGGAAGACATGCAATACACACCATCATTATTTTGTGAATAAGCAATGCATTAGAGCAGCGAATGACAAAAGAAACATTTGCATCATGTCATTTTTGAACACATGCTAGAACAGATATCAAAGAGATGCATATCGGTCAGGTAATGAAGAGCACCCTCAAAGGGCTTACAGCATTTTCCTACCAAATAAGATGCATGGATAACCTATGTGGTAGGAAAGGGTCTAAAATAAGGTGGCCCTTTGAGTGCTTCATAAATATCGTATGTGTGTGAGCCACTGTTATTACCAGATTCACACCCCTGCCTATTATGCAAGGATCTCTCCAGACATCTGTATAGCCTTTATGGGCCACACCAGATAGCAGTGTGGGCTGTCACACATAACAACTGAATGCATGCGTTAAAACATGAAATATGAGTATAGCATGAACAGTTGGATTTATTCACAATGCTGGAAAGGAGCTGCACATGTTACTGTTCACACAACAGTGAGCATTTCAGTATGACTGCTTCTTTAACAAGGAAACTGTTTCCATCATGTAGGGTGCACACTCTCCCAGCAAAGAACCACAGTCTAACTATGAAGGTATGCAATACAAGCCAGTACTCACAGAATGTGCCACAGTAGCACTCACAACATGACATTCCCCAAATAAGCATTTCACTGCCTTGCAATCACAACTTGTGATGTTATATCATTGTGCCATATAAAAATAGATATGAATAATTGGATGCAATTTGTTTATGTAATGTAAGTATATTCATATAAAGTTGCTCCAGTCAGGAATTGAACAGCAAGTCATGTGTATAATGACATCTGGATGAGCCACAAACACCAAGCTGAAGTCTCAGCACTATTATGAACTTGTGCTAACTTATAACATCAGATGTATGCATGGTAAACAGTCTTTGAGATGAAAGGGATGGTGGAGGACTCTCACACTGTATATGGACGCATTATAACAGTGGTGGGTGCCACTAATGTATTACAGTATAAGGCACAGCGATGCTAGCAGGCACTGAATGTGGATGTTGAATATATGAGCACTTGCAAACAGATGATACATGATATTTTACAGGATGAGTGCACCATGGTCGACATGTCAGTGCAATCGTGAGATATGTCATTATGTGAAGGCATTACATAATGTTATTGCTGCAAGGGATATGTGTGCCTGTAATTGCAGTGTCAACAACAGAAATCATGTTATCTCATTCTGTTGTGCCAGAGGATAATATTTCCTACATATGTTATGTAAGAAAAATGCAATCACATGTCATTACTCTAAATAAAAGCATTGCTACTTGGCAAATTCTCCTGCTTTTCATAAAAGGGATCAACATTTATATGTGTACAAAGCAAATGTGTTTGGCAACAGTGTTAGTGACATGTACAGTCACAATAATACTGATACAACATAGTCTGAGCAGCAATGGATGGAAAATAACTATCCAAGATCACAAGTTAAACATCAGTGCCTAAATCACAAGTGCCACATGACCATGCTGAGGTACAACTGAGATAATGCACAGTTAAATGGATGCCATCACCACTGTTTATTAGCAGAAGTGTATGCTAAAAAGGGTTCAAAGTGCACAATAACACTGTACAGCTACACATCATGTATGTCTTTGAAGAATAGTATACAGAGTATAAGGGTGAAAGACTCACAGCTGGCCTTGAGCACCCTACATATGTTGTAACACAATGTACAAAGCACAATTTCAAAGTCATGCAACACAGTAGAATTTGCACTCCAAATGTGACATACTACAGGTATGCTAGCAGTATACCATCATTGTTTGGCCAAAAGGTAATTTTTCCTGTAGGTTCTAGGAATTGCTAGTATCACAGAGTGCCAATAAAATTCACTCTCTTAATTATAAGTATACATAAAGGGGTTATGAGGAGGCCAATGATATATAACAGTAATCACTATCACACTACTGTAGCAGTGATGAAATCAAACCACCTACCTATCCACTTACACAATCTAAACAGCACATTATCAGCAGCCCATGCCACAGGAAAATAATGAGTAAAATTGGGTCATCCAGCATATATGAAGGGATGACATCAAGGTTCATGGGTGAATACTAGATTAACTGCCCTGAAAGGTCATTTTAAGCTTAGCAAATACCATGTGGTCAGAATAAAACCCTCTACCTTGAGTCTGTGAGGTAAACACATTAATAATTATGTCAGCCCTCTACTCCAGTGGTGTATTGCCAAGAAGTTATAGAATCTAGAGAGTACTATATTTTGTAACATTAATCTTACAGCCATCAGGGGTTGTCAAAGTTGCCACTGCAAATGTGTGAAAACAATCATAAACTCATTGGCAGGCACACTTGTAGAAGTTAAGCACTGCTGTATTTGAACATCCTATCTGTCTAGTTGCACATTCTAGAGAATAGTGTAAGACATGCAAGCACCACAAGAAAAGTCTAACATTTTAATAACAACAGTTCTCTTGCAAAATAAAGACCTCATCAGTGTATTGAACCAGGGGTCTAGGAAGACAATATAATGTAATTATGTGCTCTTATTGATACCACACAAAGCACCTGCCATTTGAACAATGGAGTCATTCTTCCCTCACTATATGTAATAAATGTCTGCATCACTTTCCCTCTAAAATTATTAAATGGATATTTTTTCAACCCATCACAATCTTATCTGAGACATCAATTTACACATTTGTGGAAAGACTATAGCCTAAAAAGCAATATATTTTTATTTATTTATTTTTTTATTTTACATTTGTTGACCGGGATAGTCCGACTGGATGCACGTCCATTTTCAGCGGAGGCCCGGGGAGAAAAGCTCCAAAGGTAAGCAGATACAGCATTACATAATACCAGCATTACATATTACAAACAGACTATTTACAGAGATTACATAAGTAAGCAAGTTAAACAAGTTCCACAGGTTAAAGTTAGTCCTGAGCACAAGTCAGGATTAAATTAAATTACACAGTAAACTGGTTAACAGATTTTTACACATTCGAGTTAGCCAGTTAAGTGACAAATGTTGTTTGAGTCTAGTTTTAAATTGACCTAAGGTGGAAAGTAAGGTAATATCAGCTGGAAGAGAGTTCCAGGATCTACTTACAGAGTTTGCAAAGAGAGAATCACCGGCTGTGTTATTAATTTTGCTTGTCTGAATTAGTAGTTTGTTAGAAGATCGAAGCGGTCTAGGATTGTTATAGGGGGTGATAATATTTTTAAGTGCAGGAGTATTGTCCGGATTATAGAGGATTTTATAGGCCATAATCAGTTGGTTATACTAGATTAGGCTAGGTAGTTCAAGCCAACCAAGCTGATTTAGATTGATGCAATGATGTGTCCTAAAAGGCAGCCCAGTGGCAAACCTGGCAATGTGGTTGTAGCAAATTGAGAGTTTGTTAAGGACAGTCTTGTTCAAATTCGAGAGTAGAGGGGATGCATACAGAAGGGTTGAAAGAAGGTGAGAGCAAGCTACATTTCCTCTGTGTAATTATCTCTTGGCTAGTGGGGGCTGGTTCTTTTGTGTTCTTGTAAAAAAAAAGAAGCTATTCTGGTTTTTAAGCCCTAACTTTGGTAGGGTTTCTGTCTTTACACACACAGTGCAGACTGGAGAAGTTGTTGACCGCAACTGAGCTACAAAATATAAGTATCTTGATTTTTTTTTGATTATTTTTACAGATTACTGTTTTTACAATTTAATATATATAAAGCACTTTGTCTATTCGGTATCTTCACAAATCCTTATCTGTTTAAAAACTTTCATTTGTCTCTCTAGTGCTTGCTGTCTGTAGGCTACTGTGACACACCTCCCAGTCTAGTGTCATTAGCTCATTCTGCTTAATACAGAGAGAACATTTGATAAGGCCTTCTGTTCCTCCTTTTTCCCTTTCAAAAAGTAAAACAAAACTTTTTTTTTCTCTCTTTCGCCTGAACCTTCTTGTGTTCTGACTGTCCTTCTCAAACATTTTTGAAATATACAGTATATTTCAGAGCATTTGTTATAACTGTATTCTCTATAACTGATTTAAGTATTTTTTTTTGGCTTTTTGATTATTTACTGCTTAGCGACTGCATTTTAGCCTGTTTATACAGCTCTGCATTCTATTTAAACTGTTTTTGTGTTGATTAACTGTTTTGCACTTTTAAAAAGTTATTTGTTGCTTAATTTTACCTGTAGGCTAACACACTCAAGTGCGCTAGCCGCTTAAAAGCATTTATAGCATTTACTGTCTGTTTTTCCTCTGTTTTCTGCAAAAAAGAAAAAAACAAACAAAAAAAAATATCTTGTTTTCCCGCCTTACTGAACTAGAATAGTCCAGTCTTCAGAGTTTGCTGATCTCTGGGCTTTGTCTTGGTTCCTGTGCTATTCCATATCCTTATTTGGATAAAAGGAAGCGTCTTTGTTCACCAGTGGGAGTGGGGAGCACTGAGCAGCCTATTTGTCCCTAGAGGAGTGGTTCCAGCCAGAAACTTGTAGTCTATTGGCCATTTTGGGTCAATTCCTAGCTCTTTTCAGCCCCCAGTAATAAAGCCCATTTTAGAGCGCTTTTTCGCTTGTATTCAACTCAGCACTGCTCCTCGTGGTGTCCTGCAGAGTTCTACAAGCAGCAGAGAGCAAAATAGTGACTTTTTCCTGATTTAAGTATTTTTTCTGGCTTTTTGATTATTTACTGCTTAGCGACTGCATTTTCGCCTGTTTATACAGCTCTGCATTCTATTTAAACTGTTTTTGTGTTGATTAACTGTTTTGCACTTTTAAAAAGTTATTTGTTGCTTAATTTTACCTGTAGGCTAACACACTCAAGTGCGCTAGCCGTTTAAAAGCATTTATAGCATTTACTGTCTGTTTTTCCTCTGTTTTCTGCAAAAACGAAAAAAAAAAAAAAAAAAAAAATCTTGTTTTCCCGCCTTACTGCACTAGAATAGTCCAGTCTTCAGAGTTTGCTGATCTCTGGGCTTTGTATTGGTTCCTGTGCTATTCCATATCCTTATTTGGATAAAAGGAAGCGTCTTTGTTCACCAGTGGGAGTGGGGAGCACTGAGCGGCCTATTTGTCCCTAGAGGAGTGGTTCCAGCCAGAAACTTGTAGTCTATTGGCCATTTTGGGTCAATTCCTAGCTCTTTTCAGCCCCCTCTAATAAAGCCCGCTTTAGCACGCTTTTTCGCTTGTATTCAACTCAGCACAGCTCCTCGTGGTGTCCTGCAGAGTTCTACAAGCAGCAGAGAGCAAAAGAGTGACTTTTTCCTGATTTAAGTATTTTTTTCTGGCTTTTTGATTATTTACTGCTAGAGGAGTGGTTCCAGCCAGAAACTTGTAGTCTATTGGCCATTTTGGGTCAATTCCTAGCTCTTTTCAGCCCCCTGCTATAAAGCCCGCTTTAGTGCGCTTTTGCGTGATTTAGTGCGGAGTTGCCCATAGAGCACCATCGGGCAGCGCCGGTTAAACAAGGTTAAACTATTTCTGGCTCCGTAAAGTCTGCTCTTCAATTTTTCCCTTAGAACTTCTCTACTTGCAATCTAAACAGTCTATTCTCTATCTCAAAAGCTCAGCACTTGCTCCTAAAGCATTTTTATATAGGTAAAGTACTTATATAGTAAACAAAGTACTACATTAGCCTAGAATCCCCTTGAGTACCCATTTCCCTATAGGTCCCTTCTGACTCAGTTACACAGCAAACTTTTTTCACTTTTTCTAGCATGTCGAAGGGTCAGTTGCTAGCGTCCTCTCCTGTTCAGCTGGTGAATCTGGGCATCTTGAGGCAATGTTACAATTGCCTCATGTACACAGACAACCCACTCCTTCTCCCACAAAACACAAATACATGTGAGAGATGCAACTATATAGCCAAACTGGAGGCTGAGCTCTCTCAACTCAGGACTGGCAAGACCAGACAGGAGGAGAAGGAAACCACGCACACCACAAACCCAGTTTCACATAGAACTATCACAACTGCAAAACAAACACATAAACACACAAAGACATACTCGGAGGCACTGATCAAAATCTACCAAAACTACAGAGGCCTCCAAAGCAGACACCCAAGCAACTGCCACCTCAAGACATAAGACATGCAACACATAGTTCTCAAAGTCAGTGTGCTAAACAGTCACAGCCCTTAAGGCCAAACACAATGCCAGACACACTTGTTATAGGTGACTCCATAGTCAGACACACTGACGTCCCACTCACCAGACTGAACAAGGAAAAGATCACAGTAAGCTGCCTGTCAGGCGCTAGAATCCGCCACATAACACAAGCACTCAGGTCACTCCACAGCAAGTACAAGTATGACTCAGTCATTGTCCATGCCGGTGTGAACGACCTGAGACGTACCTCCCTGGACTACATGAAAAGAGACATAGAAGAGCTCTCAGATTATGTAGCCCAGGCCGGTATGACCCTGACCCTGAGCAGTATCCTACCCTCACCAAGAATTATGCCACAATACAGAGACAAAATCATCAGCTTTAATAATTGGCTTAATTACTGGTGTCATTCTAAGGGGATCCAATGTCTGTCTGCCTGGGATGACATGCTTGACAAGCCACGCTGCTTCGCAAGGGACGGCTTGCACCTGTCACCCCTGGGCTTCCGAATATTGGCAAAGGCTCTTGCCACCCCCATAGTGCCTTTTTTAGGCAAGGCTCAAATGATAAACCTACCGCCCTAGAAAACAAAAATGGAGAAAAACTAAGGGTAATACTGCTCAATGCCAGAAGTCTAAACCTCAAGATGCATGCCCTCGAAGCCCTCCTCAGTATGGAGAACATCGATGTCTGTGTTGTGACTGAAACCTGGTTCAAGGCTCCTGAGAGCACCCCAGTACTATCAGGTTATACCTCATATCATGCGTTCCGGCCCCAAAATCCGGACCGAACCACAAAAGGAGGGGGAGTATCCATATTCATAAAGGATACCCACACCTCCAGGTTAGTGGCAACGCACGAAGCATCGGAGACCATCCAGGTGCAATTAACCATAGGTAAAACTGCCCTACAGTTTGTAACATGCTACAGACCACCTTCTCAAACTCAGGAAACCCACACAGCCTTCCTGAAGACACTGGAGAGTATGAATGTCTCTCCAAACACCATCATATTGGGTGACTTCAACTACCCAAACATAGACTGGGAACATTACTCAAGCCCCAACACCCTAGCCCAAAGGTTCCTGGAGTTCATAAACTCAAATGCTATGGAACAACTAGTCACCATTCCCACAAGAGGAGAAAATATACTAGACCTGATCATCACAAACATGGGGACAAAATGCTCCACACCGGAAGTATATCCCTCATTGGTTAGATCAGACCATAAATTAATCTCACTGGAGATCCACATCCCGCCCCCACCCCAGCAAAAGACCACAGTGAAGAACTTCTCAAAAGCAAACTTCACACTTCTTAAGACTGGAGTGGTATCCTTCAAGGCCCCGAGCCAGTGGAAACCACAACCCACGCTGCTGAAACCCTTACAAATGCCTTCTACGAGCACCTCCAGGAATGTATGGATCAAGCAATCCCTAATAAAATCAAGACCCTTTCCACCAAAGGCAGGCGCCCAGTCTGGTGGACCCCAGCCATAAACAAACTCTACAACAAGAGGAGAAAGCTACTACATGACAGAGCAAAATCCCTAAAAGGGAAGGCATCTCTGATCAATACTAGCAAAAACTACGATCACTCATAAAATCATCCAAGGCCAACTTTGAGAGAAAAATCGCTAATGACACAAAAGACAATCATAAGGCCTTCTTTAGCTATGTTAGAAACCTGGGTGGAAACTCCCAGATATGCTCAGAATTAGTCCAAAATGATAAAAAATCACTGAACCCACAGACATTGCCAACATACTGGCAGACAGGTTCAGTGCAAATTTCTCCTCCCTCCCTCCAAAAGGAGAAATATCTATCCCACCAGCGTCTAGCCTCCCAAACATCTCAGATGCCCAGGTGAGAGCTGCTCTCTCTAAAGCAAAAAACACAGCATCAATGGGACCGGACGGTGTCCCCGGCTGTGTGCTACACGAACTCAATGAGGAACTAAACCCACACATAAGGCTGCTGTTTAATCTTAGCCTTACTGCAGGATACGTACCCAAAGAATGGCGTATGGCAACTGTGGTCCCACTCCACAAAGGAGGTGCTTCTACGGACCCTGGAAATTACCGCCCCATAAGCTTGACGAGCCTTGTCTGCAAAGCTATGGAGAGGATCATAATGGAACTCATAAATAAAGACATTGGGGACCTACAGACACTGGATCCTACCCAATTTGGCTTTGTCAAGGGCAGATCCTGCCTTTTGAACTTGGTCGACTTTTTCGAAACAGTCACTAAGGCCATTGATGAGGGTAAGGCAGTTCACACAGCCTACCTTGACCTAGCAAAAGCGTTCGACACAATACCCCACTCGGGCATCATAGAAAAGCTCACCAGCTTAGATGTAAACCCATATGTCACAAGATGGTTACAAACTGGCTCAAGGACAGAACACACAGGGTTAGAGTTGCTGGTGCCATGTCAGACTCTAAGCCAGTCACGAGCGGTGTCCCACAGGGCTCAGTCCTGGGCCCCCTCTTGTTCGGCATTTATTTTTCTGAAGTGCAGGCAAACATAGGGGGATTGTGGCTGACAAAATTTGCAGATGACTGCAAACTGGGCACCATAATTGACACTTCATCAGACACAGACATCCTCCAGAGAGGTCTCATAGAAATGGATAACTGGTGCCAGAGCCATGGCCTTAAGCTAAATGCCAAAAAATGTATAGTCGTACCCTTTGGGAAAAACAAGGTAACCCCTAATTACAACATAGGTGGTAATCCATTAAACACGGAAGAAGTTATCAGGGACCTGGGGACCCAAGTTGACAGTAACCTCTCTTTTGACACTCACATTGCCAAAGTGGTTAGGAAGACCTTCTACATTGCCCACCTGATCATGAAGGGATTCACATCCAGATCAGGAGAGGTCATTGTACCCCTGTACTCTTCACTTATCAGACCAATGATTGAGTACAACGCCCCATTCGGAATATACCTTACCCGACACCTGCAGCAGTTGGAAAGACCCCAAAAGTTCCTCACCAAAAGGATAAAGGGGCTCAAACATATGTCATACGATACCCGACTGAAGAAACTCCAGCTCTATTCAGTCACATACCGTCTGCTCAGAGGTGATCTGTGCCTGACATACAAGGCCATGTCCAACCCGGAATTAATGGACATGCTCCACCTCAAAAAATCCAAATCCACCAGAGCCACGAGAGCAAAAGACTTAAACCTCAACACGGATATAAATAGGACGTGCTGAAGGGACAGATTCATCACCCAGAGACTCCCTACACTATGGAACAGAATCCCAGTCCATGTGAGGCAGAGCCCCTCACTGACTCTGTTCAAGAGAAATCTTGACGAGTGGATGGGAGATCGTAGGTTTACCCCGGGAATCATCTCTGTGTCACTGCTGGACAGAGGCACAGCAAACTAATGGGTATAGTATTCTCATCCTAAGGGGTGGTGAAAGCCACACACACTCTGGCTAGGCTTATAAATGCCCTAGGGCAGATAGCCTAGTATGAACCTATGAACCTGTGAACCTATGGCAATTTTAGCTGGAGGGGTTAGGAAGGCTTTTATTCTGTAAAGTGACCCTAGTTTTTTATTGATGGTTTTGATAGTTTGGTTAACATGTAGGTCAAATTTGAGATTATTGTCTATGATGACACCTAATAGTTTTGTAGATGGGTCAGGGGAGATTATTGTGCCATCATTTGATTTTATGGTAAAGGTGAAAGCGGTAGACCTACGTGTTGGTGAAAATAACAGCATTTTAGTTTTTTTGGGATTTAGGATCAGATGATGTTCAGAAAGCCAGTTTTCTATTGTATTAAAGGTGGTTTGGGTAGCTGACCATAACTGTACTGGAGATGTGGCTGAGCAAATCAGAGTAGAGTCATCAGCATATTGGATACAGCTGACTTTTGGGATGACAGTATAAAGGTCATTAATGAAGATGGAGAACAGCAAGGGTCCTAGTATAGAGCCTTGTGGTACTCCGAGGGTGTTAGGTAGAAGGTTAGAGAGTTTGTTCTGCCAGAGGACAGCCTGCTGTCAACCATTCAGGTAGGATTGAAACCATTGGAGGGCTCCAGTATCTAGACAGAATGTTTGCAGGGTGTGGATTAAAAGTTGGTGATCAACCATATCGAATGCCTTGGAAAGATCCAAAAAGAGGGCTGAGGATATATAATTATTGTTGCGATTATGGTTTATGGTGTTAGTAAAGGCTAGGAGGGCTGAAGTAGTGCTGTGATGAGGACGGAAGCCATGCTGAGTGTCTGCCATAAGGCGATTTTGGATTAGGTGGTGCATGAGTTGTCTATGAATACATTTTTCCATAATCTTTGCAAGTGGAGAGAGTATAGCTATTGGCCTATAATTGGAGAATTCAGTAGAGCTGCCTCCTTTGTGAAGTGGGATTACATATGATATTTTCCAGATGGTGGGAATTTTAGCTTCTACTATGGTTCGATTGATTAGTATTGAGACGGGGTAAGTAATAGCATCAGCTGATTTTTGTAGGTACTCGGCAGGGAGTTGATCAGCAGAAAGTGTAGTGGGTTTTAATTTTTGATCAAGGTACGGATAAGTGAAGTGGCGACTGGTTGGAAGCTGAACACAAGTAGGTTTCTAGGGGTGCTACTTTCAGGACCAGGGGAGCTAGGAGGTAGTTGGCTAGCTAGGGCTTGAATTGTCTCAGTAAAGAATTGGTTAAAACTATCATAAACATCTTCAGGGGTTTTATCAATAGTAGCAGCAGGGATTGGGGTTGAAGTTTGTCCAGGATGTAGTAGATTATTTAAACCTGCCCAAAACTTCTGAGGGTTATTTTGATTTACTGTCTGTAAATTACAGTAGTATTGTTTTTTGTCTTGTAAAATTGATTTTTTGGTTTCGTTCCTGGATTGCCTCTATTTAATGTGATCTTGAGGGTCTTTAGAAGAACGCCATAAAGCCCATGCTTTGTTTCTAAGGGTAATTTTGAGTTTAGACTCTAGAGAAAGCCATGGTGCAGTTTTTGCCTTGGTTCTCTTTGAACGAACAGGTGCATGCAAATCAAGGATCTCAAGGAATTTGTTGTTAAAGTATGCTACTGCTTCCTCTAAGGGGAGGTGTTTTAGAATAGACCAATTACATGAGTTTAGTTCTTGTTGGAATTTGGCAGGGTCAAAGTTTTTATTGTTTCTAACCTTTCTGAGTAAGGGTTGTTGGGAATGAATGGTTTTGTGCTTAATTACATATGTGAGAAGGTGATCGCTTAGGCCATTAAGGAGAGTACCAGAGGTGTACAGTTGGGGGTGACTGTTTATGAGTACCCAGTCAAGTATACTTTCTTTTTGGTTGGGTTTACCTATACTGGTAGGGGTGGATATGATTTGTGTAAATGCATGCAGGTTAATATGGGTGGTTGGGGATTCTAAAGAACAGGTGCCCCAGTCTATGTTAAAGTCTCCAAGTAGTAGGGTTTCTTGGGGGTAGTGACATGATAACCAGTGCAGGATATCTTCAAATGTAGATATATTGTTACCTGGGGGAATGTACATACAGATGATATTAATGCATTTATTTTTATTAAGTTGCAATTTGGTGGCAAGAATCTCAGAGTTATTAATCTGAGGAGGCTGTATTTACATCTATGTTGTCATTCAACTCAGATTTATAGAGTACAGCTACCCCACCCCCCTTCCTCGAAGCATGATCCAGCCTGTGTATGTTGTACCCAGGTGGTAACACTTCATTGTCTTTAGTGTTAGGTTTTAACCAAGTTTCAGATAAACAGAGAATCTCAGGGGAGTGGACATCCAGAAGTGCATGCAATTCATGTACCTTGTTATTAATGCTTCTAATATTGAGATGACAGACTAGGAGAGAGTTAGTTGGCCTATTAATTGTAGGTTTGTAGCTTAGATTACAAGTAGAGGGGGTATGTGTATCTGAAGTGAGTGGGCCATAGTTGGGGTGAATATCACCACCAAGTATTAGGTTGAGTCTATACTCGGTGATGAACTTCAGGAATTTGTTTATTAGTTTGTGGTAGTGTTTGGATCTAGAGCTAATGTGCCTGGGGTTGAGATGTTGATAGACTGAACAAGATGTTGGATAGGATCTGGTACTGTAAGTATGGTTGAAGGTGGAAGGATTTACAGCTGGGGTGATAGTATGGCCTTTTGGGACCTGAAATCCCGTAAGAAACTGGTTTTCATACAAGGTAGGGAGGTATGGTGTGAACAAGAGGGGTGTGAACAAGAGGGGGTAGTAAGGAGGGGTATATCATTATATGTGATTCAGCTAGTGAGTGAAGGAACTGTTTTACCTGGTGATGCAACACCAGAAGATAGAGTGGTGAGGTAAAGGTACTGGAAGGGGGGATGGGAGAATGCCAGATGAAAGCTAATAGGTTTTATTAAATGTAGGCAGTAGAATAGGGGTGGGTGGAATTATCCCAGATGAAAGCAGATAGGATCTAGAAAGTGGGGGAGTGGCTATAGTACTATAAATTTAGAGGTACTGGTGGCGGGAGGGAATTGGGGGCAGGGAAGGGAGCGAAGAGAGCCCGAGCATAGCGAGGGCGAACGTAGTGGGGCTATTGCAGTTTACAAGGTTTCCTAAGGTGTCCTAAAGCTATAAGGTAAGTATTACAACTCTAATGTAAGAGTCAATTTACTGCAGTTACAGGGGAAGGAGGCAACCACTCAAGTAGAAACAAAGAGCCCTATGGCTAACCAATATGGTGACCTGCTTAATTACAAAGCACTGTAAGTGAAAGTTTAACAAATGCTTTTTGTGTGTAACCTACTCTGTTTAAATGTTGAGAGAAACTGATTGCAGTCCTGTAGACACTGTTTTGTAGGGAACTGTAGAGTTCAATCTGTTTAAATGTTGAGAGAAACTGATTGCAGTCCTGTAGACACCATTTTGTAGGGAACTGTAGAGTTCAATCTGTTTAAATGTTGAGAGAAACTGATTGCAGTCCTGTAGACACCGTTTTGTAGGGAACTGTAGAATTCAAACAAAGTCACACCAGGTCAGCCAAGGGGGGAAGAGAGAGAGAGAAATCCTAAGCACCTAGATTTGAAAATAAGTAATGTATAAATAACTGTATTCATTAGCGTGAAAACAATATGCATAGCTACACCCTTGTGCTACAAGGAAGCTGTGGATGTGAAAGGTGCACTTAAAGGATGGTGGAGTAATCTTTCTGTTTAAAACATTTATCTAGAGTAGTGGTTGATTGACCACATGCTCACCTAACTGTAAACATCCCCCTGCACACGCACATATCTTCCATGCTGGGCATCAGACCTCCTTCCTATCCAGTTACACACTCTAGAGAGCACTGTATTATCTGCAGGTGCCACAGGAGAAGTCTGATTTTTAAGGGTAGAGAGTGTCCTTTTGTCAGGATGACCTCATCAGTGTGTTTCATAGAGGATGTTTCCATAAGGAGCTGTGTGCACACTTAAATGCATTTTCTTCAGGGGAATTGGATATAGTCACAAGCATCATACACACACACACACACACACACACACACACACACACACACACACACACACACACACACACACACACACAAGTCTTCCTTGTTGGGCATTGACTCTCCTACCTATCTAGTTACACAATCTAGACAGCACTGTCATAGTGAAAGCGCCACTGAAGAAGTCTGACACTTACAGGGAGAGAGTGCATTTTTGTCATGATCACCTCATCAGTGTGTCTCATAGAGGATGCTTCTGTAAAACTTGGGATAAGGGAGCTGTGAGAGTAGTTAAATATATTCTTCTCAGGACAAGGAGATATAGCACCAAGTGTTGCAACACAGTCTTTTTCACACACACACACACACACACACACACACACACACACACACACACACACACACACACACACACACACACACGCAAGTCTTATGTGTTGGACAATGAATCTCCTACCTATCTAGTTCTAGAATCGAGAGAGTACTGTATTAGTTGCAAGCACCACAGGAGAAGATGAACACTACAAATATTCAAATGCCCAGATTCACATTGGTAAACTCCCATGTTTAGAAGAGATGGCACTGTGCATCACAGGTTGTGGAACAAATGTATATATGTGCACAAAACAATGAAACTTCACTATGATTGTCACATGTAATGACATACTTCTCTACTGAAATGTAGATACTGTCCTTACTGTTCATTGAGTTACTGTGAGGAGTATTGACATGTTGCACATAATGGTATAACATACACATTGACTGTTGTATACCAGTGGATCATGCTGAGATGACTGTATATTTATATGATCTCATATTTGCAATATGTACATTGCCAATCAAACATGCAAGTCATACATAGGACAGTGCACTGCAGAATGACAGTGATAGATTCTGTGAGAATACTTTATCCAAGCCAGTGACATGGTCTTGTGTAAACCCTGTAGAGCTGGCATATAATTTAAAATAAAGCACACCACAGCTGTTGAAGAACCAACCAACTTTAATGACACATAGAACAATATAATCTACGTTAAGCGCTTTCTTCCCACAATACAAGGGACTTCATCAGAACAAATATAAGATAACTCAACCCAGCCTTAAATAGTTTACTCAATTAAAACTTCACTTAATCAATCATTGTTAAAATTCATTATTGAAAATTTAACTATTAAAATTCATAAATAGGAAAAAAACTTAGTTAATAAAATTTACTGATGTCTAAATGTATATCTAAACATTTACCTTGTGGGTCCCCTTCCAAATTTTGAACCACCGAAAACTTAAATATATTATCTTTGTACTCATTGATGTGCCTAGTAAGTGCGTTAGTCATCCTGTCATGCTTGATGTCTAAAATATGTTCCCTATCCTATTCTTAAAGTGTCCCTATATAGAATATGGGGCAATTTTGGCACTTTGCTATATAAACCACATTTTGGGTATTACAGTTGTAATGCCCATTAATAAAAATAGCTTTGCCATTCAAGTAAAACTGTTCTCCTGTTTCTAATATGTGGGAACAAAATGTACACATCTTGCATTTAAAATTCCCCTTTATCTTGTTGGTGCCCACTTCACTAATATGTTTACTCATTTCCAATATATTTTTGAAAGACCTGTCCTTTTGTAATCTATTTTAGGTGACTTTCCCACTTTTTGTCCCACATTATAATCAAAGTGTAAAATCTCCCAATTATTCCGGATTATTTCAGTAACTTCAGTGGCATCCTGATTGAAGGTAGTTATAAAACCTGCACTAAAGTTTTCTCTCCTATTCCTATGTCCAGGGGTATGTAATATTACATTTTCACCATTAGTTTTCATTAAAATGGGTCTATATATCCCCTCCATCCGCTTGTGTATAACACCTTTACTTATTCCATCTAAAAATTCTTGTGGATAGCCTCTAGTTTTAAACATCTGTAATATGAATTGAATTTCCTCCATGAATTTGGCATCAGAGCTCACCATTCTGGTGGCCCATACCAACTGTCCCTTTACAATAGACTTTTTTTGAAAATATTGATGTCCACTAGAAAATTCTAAATGTAAAATGGAAAACATTGGTTTTCTATAAATTCTTGACTATAATTTATTATTGTCATGATCTATTGTTAGATCAACATCAATATATGAGATGTTTGTTGTACTGTGAACATGAGTAAATTGCAAAAAATCAACTGTATGATTAATATATTCAAAAAAATGGTAAAGCTCAAATTCAGTACCTTTCCATACTATAAACAGGTCAGCCAGAAATCTAGTGAAATATAAAAAGCCCCTTCCATTATGAATTGTTGTTCCCAATAGGACATGACATAATTGGCAAAAACAGGGGCACAAGCTGCCCCCATTGCTACCCCTGTGCTTTGCTTATAATGTTTTTCTTTGAAATAAATGTAATTACTTTGTAATACCACTTCCATTAATGTCATGTATAAATTTATCTGGTCTTGGTCATATAGGCCAGTTTTTTGTAACTGGCATTCCAACCACACTATACATTCATCATGTGGTATAACAGTAAATAGACTACAAAAATCTATAGTAACTAATGTTATATCTCTTTCCATCTGAATTTTCCCAATTCTATCCAGGAATTGCCATGAGTCTCTAATGATGTAAGGAAAAGCTGTCAGACCAACTTGTAATTTAACATCCAAGTATTTGCTAATAAAGCATGTTTTTGAACATTTCCCATCAACAATAGGTCGAAATTTTGGGTCCCTTAGTCCTTTATGGACCTTGGGTATCCCAAAAATATTCGGTATCATGGGGTGTTTATTTAACATGAAACTATGTTCGTCTTCATTAATTTGTCCTTGATACAACATATGATCCAATAGTAAGTCAATTTCCATATATGTCATATGTATCTCATTCAATGAGCTCTCCATATATGTCCCATCCATCAAAAGAGCATTCATTCCATTTAAATAGTCTGCTTTATTCATGATAACTACCCCATTACCCTTATCTGGTTTCATAATTCATATTTTTAAATCTTCAGCCAAATCTATGAGTAACCGTTCTTCTGTTTCCGTCATATTACTAACATATTTACCACGATTTTGTCTGAGAGCCCTCCTTATGTCTTTTTCACAGACCTTTTCATGCAGTCTGATTATTTTATTTAATGGGGGATTAAAGGTACTTGTTTTTTTTTTTTTAAACCTTATGCACAGTTTGTACATCGTCCTGTGTGTTAAACCATACTTTCAAATTTGATTTTCGGGTAAAACATTTTAAATTTACCCCTTCTACTGGGCACATACATGAAACCTTTAGCTAACAAGTTTACATTTTCAATACCTATACATTTAGTTGAATAATTATACACTTTAAAATTATTGGCATCATTTACTATTACACATGGTTCAAAAACATTTTCAACATCACCGTTTTGTTCCAAACTTTGAATTATTACCTCATCAAACACATTAAAATATCCATCGTAACCTGTTCTCATAAAATCATTACAGTTATTATGTTCATCTAATAAACAGTTACAGTTTTGGGTCGGATGAATTGATGGATTTGGCATTGGCCTTGATGGATGAAATAAGTGCTGTAAACGAGCCTTCCTTTATTCATGTTAATGTAAAACTTTCTGAAAATTAAGTGGCCGAGAATTGTGGTATGGTAGACTGTTTATTGAGTATCGAGGATGAAGTATATGGGGAACAGCAATGACAACAGTATAAAAACTGTAACTGTTTATTAGATGAACATAATAACTTTGATTTGGCCCCATATTCTATATAGGGAAAACCAGTAGACACTTTAAGAATAGGATAGGGGAACGTATTTTTGACTTCAAGCATGACAGGATGACTAATGCACTTACTAGACACATCAGTGAGTACAAAGATCCTATATTTAAGTTTTTGGTGGTTCAACATTTGGAAAGGGACCCACAAGGTAAATATTTAGATATACATTTAGACATTAGTGAATTGAAATGGCAGTTGTGATGTAACGCAACGGAATACCTGGGAATCAATGAAGCTATAAGCATTTCTAGTATTTTAAAATTAAAAATATATTTTAGGATAACCTGGTTATAGAATGACAGGCATCATTATAGTTAGAAATATCTTTGAATAAATTAAAGGAATATTGTTATATAATGGTAGCAGTTATTTATTGTTATTTTATTAAGTTTTTTTCCTATTTATGAATTTTAATAGTTAATTAATTTTTCAATAATGAATTTTAACAATGATTGATTAATTTGGGTTTTAATTGAGTAAACTATTTAAGGCTGGATTAGGTTATCTGTATTTGTTCTGATGAAGTCCCTTGTATTGTGCGAAGAAAGTGCTTGACGTGGATTATATTGTTCTATGTGTCATTAAAGTTGATTGGTTCTTCAACAGCTGTGGTGTGCTTTGGTTACATAGTTTT
This sequence comes from Protopterus annectens, assembly GCF_019279795.1. Classification (NCBI taxonomy): domain Eukaryota; kingdom Metazoa; phylum Chordata; order Ceratodontiformes; family Protopteridae; genus Protopterus; species Protopterus annectens. The sequence goes on along the minus strand of NC_056743.1, from coordinate 1,597,940,888 downwards.
TGGACTTTTGGCATATACTTTAAAATAAAAGAATGAAGTGAGTCAACAAAATTTGAAATTACTATCACCTGTTGGCAAAAGTCATACAGACATACAAATGTTGTGCAAAAGAAAACTATAATTACTTGATTTTTTTCTTTTTATATTGCACTCTTTGAGCACAGCACTGCTAAGATGAATTGCGCTGTAGTGGCAAAGTGTTAGCCCATGTGTAATATCTTGAAGTGTTGAATATACAGTGATAATTAGCAGTATTCTCTGTTGCTGTGTGCCAACTTACATGTAAACATCTTTACAAGACATACTTCTCAATAGGTATCAGGCAAATTAATATAGCAGCAGGACAGTGATGTGTTAATTAAAGCTGTAACCAACATTTACATCCACAAGAGTCAGACAACACATCGTGAAATATATTTTCATCCATATGTAGTCAAACATTTACAGCACACTAAGAAAAATATTTATATGTGAATATTATCTTAGCACATAATGTTGAAAGACATAATTGTGATAATTACTACTGAATAGCAGATTTCAGCAAACTTAAATATATGTACTCATCTTCATTACCCTATTGACTACGGTAATCCATACATCTAACTCCTCATCTTGTTCAAATTTACATTAAACTGAATAACCCAGCAGCACAAAATGAGACAGAGTAATGTGTACAAAGGCAATCAAACCCAAAGATGTCACCATAAGTTGCGTACTTCATTTAGCCTTAGTTGTATTTGTTGCCTGGCACCAGACATTGAGCAAATGCAGAAGTGGATGATTAATGATAAGAAGGGAAAAGATACATTGACAGGGTGACATGGAGGCAGGAACAAAGTAGATTAAGACAGAAGAAGGATAATGGTGGTTCACAACAATATGTAGCTGACAGGTACACATAATTTAGAATACCAAAATTACTCAGTAAAACATAGTTAATAGCTGGATTAGAATACTTACAATTATTCAAACATCTTGCTACATATGTGAGCATTAGTGCATCATATCATAGAGGAATTATTAATTCATAGCATTAAAATAACCCTATTTAAGTACACTAACAAGGAAAGAAGCAGAACGGGTGAACAGAGACAGATAGAGGCAGATACAGAGAGGAATAACAACAATATGTTTTTGGAGGCATATACAAATATTTGTATGGTGTTTTTAGTCTTTCTTATTAAATCATTAATCTGGCATGCTCTGTGCAATAAACTGCTTGCTACAGGTACTCAGTAGTAGGACACTGCAATAAACATAAAGACCTAATTAGGATAAGGTTGGCTTAATAAGTCTCCCTGTTGGGGCTGCAATGTTTATGAACTTGATGTCTTGCTGCATTATTCCCATGTTATGTTAAGGAAATATTTTACATGGAGAGAAATAACATTTGCAGTTAAATATATGGTAGGATTCTGAAATGTCATGAAGTAAAAAAAAATGACATACAGCTGTAATCAAACCCGTGACACTACGCAAAAACATCAGGCTACAAATAGGATAAATCTCTCAACATGCCACATAGGAACACCTACTTTAATATATCCACATTATACCACAGAGACAGGAATGTAACAACTTTTATTCATTCACTCAGTACTGTTCAGACTGCTGAATAAAACGCAACAATACCAGTCTTCATTGCACTATTGATGACAGTCCAAATAAAATTTGTCAATTTTCAATTGGGACGTGAAATGCAGTCAGTGGTCCACAATAAACAGCATGCAAATGATATAAGAAAAACAAATTTAAAACATGATTGTAGATCATATACTCTGCATATACATTTTACATGTTTAACAAAATGTGTTATGTTGCAACATGGAGCTGTATGGATTTGAACTCTCAAACCAGTGTATTGAAAGCAATAATTTCACAATATTTCCCAGTGTTGCCACAGTCAAAGACATATATTAGCAAGGTGAAGAAAAGTTTAGATGTAATGATAATGTGACATTGTATCAAGTCACATTGAAAGTGCAACAGATATAAGTTATTAAAGATGTCCATTTGCATTTGACAATGAATGTCTGGATTACTGGGATATTGCAAACATTTAACGTAAGCATGTATTCACACAATATTAAAGAGATATTGCAAACACTGCAGGTGTATCCCCTTTTTTTCTGCCTGGTGCCTTATTTTGTTAAATCTGCTCTCATAATAGCAAGTCTGTCTTTGTTTTATTGCCATATATTATCATTACCAGTACATAAAGTACTCCCTTTAATGTGAACAACATTTCTTACTAAGGGGCAGTAACTCTGGTCTTTAAAGCCAGCATTTGAATGTTTGGACTGTCAGTCTCCTATATCACTGAATGTACTTTCAAACTTTTTGTTAAGTCTCTTCTCCATGATATACCCTTAGGTGTATATCAAAGAGGGAAGAGTGTGAAAGTTGATTGTTCCTGTAGTCAGACTAATCATAGTCACTTGCAAACCATTAAAAGGGAACACTGCTCAATGCTTATCCTTGCATTGCTAAGATGGATACATGTAATTGTGTAGGTACTTACACCATGCTTACATTCCATGCACTTAGTGCAGCTTTTGATATTCAGGAATGCTAATGATTTCATACTTCATTTGCATGCTTACACTGCTCACAGGTCTGACCCTGCACTATATAAAGGTAATCATGTAGCTAATGCCCTTGTATCATACTGTTTAGAAAACCAGAGCTTGATAATGCTTAAAAAACAAGACTTTTGGAGTCTTATTTTTTCTACAGTGCTGTATTGTCAAGGAATGTTGTGGTTTCCTAAATAATGCCTTTGCTTAACATTAAAAGGTAAATTGCAGTGATCATTGAAAAGCAGTTTTGTTATCTTACATTTTTTTCTTTTATCCCTTACTTTTGCCATAGCCACGTCTGTGTTTTTATTTCGTTTGTATGTCATGTCTGCACACTTATTGCAGATGATTGTATTTTAAGTATGTAGGAAGGTCTGGCATTTGTAGCTGTGTTGGCAGGAAAATAAAAGTTTGTTCTCTTTGTGTATTTATATTTGACTAAACTCTGCCACACTGGATATGGCAGTTATTACAGTTTGATGTTACTTTTCTAATGGTACATTCTAATATTATTGTTAATGCTGCAGTGAATTGCACAGTTAAAACTCTGTTATCTCAATTACAGAAGTATTATGAGATCTGTGTTGATGGTTGAATTTTAGACTTACTTCTTTGTGAGGGGGGTGGGGAAAGAACTTGGGTGTAGTCGTAGTGAGCACTTAACATGTTTAACTTTTTTGTGTGCATGTTGGATGCATCCAGTCACACAGAACTGAGCTCACAGCCCTCCTATCTGTGTATTATATATGTAATTTTGTATCAATTTTCTGTTTCATCTCATGCAGGGATATGTCACCCAAGAAGATATCTGCACCCTGTAAGCTACCATGTAGTGATGCAGAAAATGAGGTCATTATCCAAGCCTTATGTCACCATGAAGCTTTTCTATTAGAGAGAGGTAGAGGTAACCAATCTGCCCAAGACAGGATATGGCAACAGGTAGTTGTTAACATTAATGCTGTCAGTGGGCATGATAACCTCTGCCCACCATAGAGCCATTTCAATTGTCCTTGAGCAGGCGTTATGGGAGTGGGCCTTCTACCAAACCACCACTAACTGAAACTGAGGAATTCCTGTCCACTGTCAGAGAGCCAAATAGCTTGGTAGAGGGTTGCAGAAAAATGAAAATACAAAATCCAGCAAAAAAACAAAAATGGCTTTTGGAGGCCCAACTCAAACACATGACATCAATTAGTTAATTGGACCAACAAGTTCTACTTAAGGCAGACTATTATTTGCTTTTTATCTGATGATGTTCCTCATAGAAGGGAAGAAAAACTTATCACACTGGATTTATACCATTTTTATTTGGAATTTTTACGTGTTTGTGGTTTTTAACTTTTAGATGTATTGGTTTTAACCTTGGATTAAACATATTTGCCTACAACTTGGTTTTTGGTTCCTCTGGGTTTTCGAGCCATTTTCATTTTTTTTGGTAGAGGGTTCCACCAGAACCCTTTATGTTGGTACAGATGTGGAAGACAGAGCCAGAGTGTCACAAGCAGACCTTCCAGGTATACAAAAATCAAGTGTCATTATTATATCTTTATATGCTTATATTTTCACATGTTATATCTTTATATGCTTATATTTAAGATGTCTGATACATGTGTGTAGATATATATATATATATATATATATATATATAGAGAGAGAGAGAGAGAGAGAGTGGGATAACTGAGTCAGACCAGACTTCTTTCCTTTCCATTCCTCACATACAGGCACTTCTAGATTGCAGGCTTCCTGCCCACCTGCACATGGTAAACACACATTTGTTTATTTTTAATACTATATATAAGGTAGATGTAAGTCTATATCAGAGTAAAGTTTGTGTAGCTTTAGCATCTGTTAAGAAGTTTAACTTACCTTTACTCTAATAAAAATATGTGATTGATTGCTATCTTCATTTTTCTGTTTGCTGTGTTTATTGCCTGTTATCATAGGTGATCCTGAGAGTGCCACTGTGGAACTCCTACCATCTGATATCAGAGTATTGGCAGCCTCTGATGATGATGATGATGATGATGGTGACAATGAACAGGCACAGTCTGGGGGTTGCAGAGGGTCAGTCTGACACTGAGATTGTGACTCCCAAATACTCTACCCATGTTTTGGACACTGTCAGTATGAATATGCATACCCAGGACACAAAAAACTCTGATTTATGACAGGTTCAGGGTGACACAGTTGATCAGGCTAGTGTGGTTACTCCAGCTGCAGAGCCAGTTGCTTCTCCCAGACACCATTACGAGGGCATGATGCCACACAGGAGGACTGTGGATGTAGTGTCACTGCTGGAGCCATCAGATATATGTGTAGGACCATAGTGGAGGCACAGGCAGGCTTCACCTGGGCCTTGGAAGAGATAGTGCGAATACTAAATGTCTGCATTTTGACATGAGTGATCTCCTGAAACAGGATGAATGACACAGTGGATCAGGCAGTTTCTGTGATGGAACATCTGTTGGGGGAGGGTGGACATCCATGTGGCCAGAGAGCAGCTACATATTCTGGTGTTAGCAAAAGTGGCAGTGCAAGATCCTATTCACACAGTGATACCACATCCACTACTCCATCAGTGATTTCAGTGTCCACAGCCAGATATGATAGGCCACAGGATCGTGGTTCTGGATGTATTCATAAGAAGAGCTTATCCAAGCTTATCCAGCATACATAATTCACATTCATGCAGCACTCCAACTTCTCACCATGGCACGGAAGTAGCAGTGCAACTCATGGCTGAGGTGATTTTTGTAGGTGGGGGCGAAGACACTGAAGACGCTAAACTGACTACTCAACCATGCAATTCTCACACCTGTCCAAGATGCCATGACTTAGTGCTAGCATAGTGCTTGATTGTATCTTTGCAGACACACACACAAACACACACACGCACACACACATTGAAAAAATATATTCACTTGCCCGTACCACTCCACACACAAGCAAACCACCTAAACAGTACTGTTTAGTGCTATACCTCTGTTGTTACTGGTCCTGAACACTGTATACTCTGGAAGATACATGTGTTTCTCACTTCTTTTGTGTCAGCCTTGCACCCCCCCCCCCCCCATGGCTACAAATGATGTGGACGGTGCCCTGCCCTTTGCACATATATTTGTCACTTAGGGTTGCATATATGTGTGATGCATACTAATGGCTTGCTTATTCACAAGACTGGATTTGCACAGGCAAAGTTGATTTCTTGTTCTAATTAATTTGTGAATGATTGCTTCTATAATTGTTGAAATGCATTTTATTTCAGTTAGTATTGTTATTATATCAGTAGAAGCATAAGGTACTTTAGTCTTGCTTCTTGGTATAGCTGTACAAATTAGGGTATAATTAATCTGTTTCATGTTTTATAGATGATGGTCAATTGAAATGCTTGATGCACAGTATTATATAACTGTATATTGCAAAAGTCTTACAGTGGAGATATTACTGACATAACTGTACACCTCAGACAAATGCTGTTCTTGGGGGCATATACATATTTCCATATTTTTTTATTTAAAGTTTCCATGCTTACCCTGTCATTACTGCAATTTTATATTGAGTCTTTGGAGGTTGTTCCTGCTTAATGCTGTCAGAACACATCCATTGCATGATTAAGTAAAGGTTGCAGAGTCTGACAGGCATCAGTTTTCCTATTTGTATGTGTATGGGATCTTAGGCTTTGTCCTAGGCAGTGACTGTGTGTGCTATCCTTTGCCTCTTAGCCAGAGTCAGGGTATACTGTGCATGCCTCCATCTGCCAGTGTCATCTGCAGCTGGGGGTTGTCCCTCAGATCTCCTCATCTGTACCTGCAGCTGCTGTTGGCCCTGCCTGTGGTCCTTGAAACTGTGGTCCTGCCACTTGCTGTCCTTGTTGAAGCTTTTTCCTGAGAATTATATTGTATAACATGGCACAGACTGTATTTCAGCAGAGGTGCCCTGGTCATACTGCAGTGCACCTCCTGATGTGTCTAGACATTGAAACCTTGATTTAAGCAAACCAAACACATGTTGTATGATAGTCCTAATTTGAGCATGGGCCTCATTGTATCCCTGCTCACTTAGGTTCTGTGGGTTTCCCATTAGTGTCATGAGCCAGGGCTCTAGTGCATAACCCGCATCCCCCACTAGATGCCCCTGAGAAATGTCACTCTAGCAAACCCAGTGTACACTTCACAAGTGTTCTATATGTGGGAGTCGTGGAAACTGCTTGGGTTACCTGCACAGACATTGTAGATGATTCCTTGGGCATTACAGACAACCTGACAGTTTATAGAATGGAAACCTTTTCTGTTGATGTCCTCCTTCCCTGTTCACATCATGTGCTTTTATTTCTATGTGTGTGTGCAATCTATGGCCCCTAACACTTCAGGGAAGTGTGCTACTGCATAGAATTCCTGTATGGTTCCAGCTCTGTCCTGTAGCATTCATGGGGAAAATGTATGCTTCTTTGCATGTGGTAGCATTGCATTTAAAAGCTGAAGTAATATTCTACTGGCTGATGCCTTTGACACCCCTAGTAAATCCCCCATGGGCCTCTGGAATGTACCAGTAGCTAGTATACGTAATGCTAAACATAATCTTTGTTTCCAGTGGGATTGGTTCTCCACAATTTCCCTGGGGCCTGAAGTTGGAGCGGCAGAGGTTGCATATTTCCTGCAGTGTTTCCCATAATGCCCAGCATAATAATTGCAGCAGCAACCTCTAACATTTTTTACTTTTCTAAGTGTAAAGGTGCCCATATTCCAAAGAGTTTTGGTGTACATAGCAAAAGCCTGCACTGAGTGTACACAATAGCTTTATAGCTCATAAATAGTTCTGCCATATTGGAGCATGTATTTCAGCTCTTTATGATTTCATTAGCATATTTCACCATTTTCCTTTGTTTAATGGCTGTACACATCATGTTGCATCACTTATAGAATACCAAATAGCACGCTGCCTGTACCATCAACACTTTGTGTAGCTCTTAATGAATCTGGCCTGTGTTTGCCATGCTTTCTTGCACAAGACCACTTTGACTATGAGGGAACTAGTTGAAGTCTGTCATTTGTTCCCACCTTCCAAATGTCCTGCTTCTCCCCATTGTGTCTCAGTGACCCTGGAAGGAGGAACTGCACAGTGTAGCTCTGGTGGAGACATTTCCTAGGTAATCCTGGGGTTTTAGCTACCTTCCTGCAGTTTCCCCTGCAGCAGTTAGGAAAAACATTACTGACTTCTGATGGATGCATGCTTATGCACATGTTCCCAGCCTTGGTTACAGCATGAGGATAAACTACTTGGTGGGTGCTTCTTTCCAACCCTTCATGCTGCATTGCTGCCATGCCCAGCTTCTGTTATATATTAGTTAAACCTTTACTGTGGCAGACTAGACTGTGAGCTGTGTTACCCATTCATTTTCACCCTTTCCAACCAGCAGCCCCAGTGCCTAAGTAGGTACTCTTACATGTTGGGACCCATAACAAGTGCTTGAGCCATGTAAGCTCACTTCACTGCATCACAAAAATTCAGCTGCAGTACCTTGTAAATAACAGCTCAAGTACACACATTTTAATAAAAAATGTACTCAAACTTATCATATTAACAGTGCCTAAGCAGAGGGCTTTCCTCTGTATTTGCTTTTTGTAGTTTGACAGTATATAAACAAATGTGATAGGATGAAATACATTTGTTTCTAAGGGGAAAAGCATACTTTAGTCTCCTACATGTGAACTTTGCCCCAACATATTTCAGAAAAAGAAGAATCACCAGCATGTTTTTGGCACATTTTGCCCCCACTGACTGCCAATTATTAATTTCTTCCAAACCAATCAGCCCATTCATTCCGAGGTTAAGGAGAAGGTTACTGTCAGCTGCCAGGATCCACCACATAAACCATGCACTCATTCCACAACAAGTACAAATATGACTCTGTCATTGTTCATGTTGGTGTGAATGACCTGAGATGTACCTTCCTGGACTACATGAAAACAGACATGGAAGAGCTCTCCAGTCTTGTAGCCCAGGCAGGTATTATCCTAGCCCTGAGCAGCATCCTGTCATCAACCATAATGATACCGCAGTACAAGGACAAAATGATTGACTTCAACAATTGGCTAAGCTTCTGGTGTTATTCTAAGGGGATCCAGTATCTGTCTGCCTGGGACAACATGGTCGACAGACCACGATGCTTTGCCAGAGATGACCTGCACCTGTCTCCCCTGGGATTCTGGATACTGGCTAAGGGTCTAGCTGCCCCTATAGTGCCTTTTTAGGCAAGGTTCAAATGACAAATTCACCACCGTAACAGGAACAGGCAAGCAAAACCTGAGGGTAATGCTACTCAATGCTAGAAGTCTAAATCTCAAAATGCACTCACTGGAGGCACTCCTTAAAATGGAGAACATCGATATCTGTGCAGTGACTGAGACCTAGTTCAAGGCTCTAGAGAGCACCCCTGCATTACCAGGCTATAAGTCATATCACACTTTTCGGCCATCTAACCTGGACGAGAACATCAAAGGCGGAGGTGTGTCCATATTCATTAAGGATATCCACACCTCCAGGCTAGTTGCGCAGCATAATGCATCTAAAGTTATCCAAGTGCAACTAACTCTGGGCAAAACTGCAGTCCAAATTGTAGCTTGATACAGATCCCCTGCCATGCCCCAGGATTCCCACTCCTCTTTTCTTGATATTCTGGAAAATATTAAGGTTCAACCAAACACCCTAATAATGGGTGACTTCAACTAGCCCACCATTAACTGGGAAAACTACTCATGTACCAACTCCTTCACTCAACACTTTCTGGAATTCATAAATTCCAATGCCCTGGATCAACTTATCCACACTCCCACCAAGGGCAACATTATCCTAGACCTAGTCATTACCAACATGAGTGACCGATGTTGCACACCTGAAGATAACTCTTTGTTCGTCAGATCCGACCATAAGCTAATCACCCTAGATATCCGCATCCCACCCCCTCCCACCATCAAGCAAACCATGGTAAAAAATGTCTTCAAAGTTAACTTCATGTTTCTTAAGACAGAAGTGGTGAACTTCATGACACCCATGCAGATGGACAATACAGTTATGACTGCTGAATCCTACACAAATGCATTCTATAAGCACTTACACGAGTGCATGGATCATGCTATCCCAAACAGAACCAAGACGCTATCCTCCAAAAAAAGGAAGCCAATCTGGTGGTCCCCTGCCATAAACAAACTCTACAACAGAAGGAAGAAACTGTTGCAAAAGAGAGTAAAATCCCATGAGTGGAAGAGCTCCCTGGTCAGTCTCAGTAAGAAGCTGAGATCCCTTATAAGATCCTCCAAAGCTAGCTACAAAAACAAAATCATCACTGATTCTAAGGGCAGCCACAAAGCATTCTATAGCTATGTCAAGAATCTCAATGGCAACACCCAGATCTGTTCTGAGTTACAGCACAATGGCATGAAAATTACAAAACCAAATGATATTGCCAACATCTTGGCAAATGAGTTCAGTGCTAACTTTACCCCCCACCCCCACCCCCACCCCCTAAACAGCCCATTTCTATACAGGAAGAATGCAGAGTCCCTGTAATCACATCTATGCTGGTAAAAGCTGCACTCTCTAAAACCAAAAACACAGCATCCATGGGACCGGACAATATCCCAGGCTGTGTTTTACATGAACTTCAGAATGAATTGGCTCCCCACCTAAGCACCATGTTCAATCATAGTCTCACATCAGGCTTTGTCCCCACTGAATGGCACATAGCAACAGTTATCCAACTCCACAAAAGGGAAACCATCACTGATCCTGGGAACTATTGCCCTATTAGCCTGATGAGCCTGGTCTGCAAGGCCATGGAACATATCATCATAGAACTCATAAACAAAGACATTGGTAACCTCCAAACTCTGGACCCCATCCAGTTCGGGTTTGTGAAAGGCAGATCATGCCTTCTGAACCTGATCGACTTCTCTGAGGCAGTCACCAAAGCCGTAGACGAGGGTAAGGTGGTTCACACAGCCTATCTTGTCCTCGCCAAGGCTTTTGACACCATCCACCATTCTGGAATTATAGCTAAACTCACTAAACTAGGTATAAATCCCTACGTGACAAGATGGGTTGCCAACTGGCTCACTGACAGAACCCACACTGTAAAAGTTGCAGACTCCAAATCTGACTTCAAACCAATGACAAGTGGAGTACCACAGGGTTCAGTCCTGGGACCTCTCCTGTTTGGTATCTACTTCTCTAAAGTACAGGCTAACACAGAAGGCCTCTGGCTAATGAAGTTCACAGATGACTGCAAACTAGGAACCATAGTCGAGTCCCCAAATGATGTGGACATCCTACAGAAGGGCCTCACTGAGACAGATGCCTGGTGTCAGTGGCATGCCCTCAAGCTCAATGCCAAAAAGTGCATTGTCACCTCCTTTGGTAAAAGCTCTGTACCCATGAACTACCACATAAATGGCAGTCTACTTAATGCCGAATGTGTGATAACAGACCTTGGGACCCAGGTGGACAGTAGTCTCTCCTTTGATAATCACATCGCCACAGTAGTCAGGAAATCCTTCTGTTTGGCACACCTCATTACAAAAGGGTTCTCATCCAGGAAAAAAGGTTATTGTTCCCCTCTACTCAGCACTCATTAGACCCATTATAGAGTACAACGCCTCTTTTGGAATGTACCTCACAAGACTTCTGCAGCAGCTGGAAAGGCCACAGAAGTACCTCACAAAGAGGATTACTGGCCTCAAACAGATGCCCTACACTGACCATCTCAAAAAACTCCAGCTTTACTTTGTAGCATATCGCCTACTCCCAGAAGATTACTGCCTAACATATAAAGCTATGTTAAACCCAGAGCTGTTGGACATGCTACACCTAAGGAAATCCCAATCCCTCCAGGCTACATGCTCTAGGTACCTAAACCTTGTCACCACAATAAACAGGACATGCTGGAGGGATAGATTCCTGTCCCAGAGGCTTCCTATACTCTGGAACAAGCTACCCATCTATGCCAAGCAAAGTTCCTCATTAGCACGCTTCAAGAAAAATCTTGATGAGTGGATGGGAAATAGGAAATGCACCCCAGGAATCACTTCTGTGGCTCTGCTCGATAGAGGTGCAGGAAATTAACTTTCTTGGGTGGCGTAAGCCAGGGAACCTTGTTGGCTAGGCTTACTTAGGCCCTTGGGCCAATAGCCTAGTACCTACCTATGAACCATGTTGGCAAGCATCAGCTGGAATAGACCATCATTAAGGCAGGCATCAGTGAGTCTTAGGTTTTGTGCCCACACCCAGGCCTGCCCAGCTAATTGCCATGTGTGAGATCTGCTATAGGAGTCAATTTTTTGTCACTCACCCTGACTTCCACAAGGAGCCAACATCAGCACCCATCTATGGAAGGCACTATTTGTTGCCTTTCTCAATCTCCACCAGTCAATGAAACGTCTTTCCCACCAGGATGGAACTGCCAATTCTTTCTTGATTCTCAATTCTGTGATTGAGACACTAATTGAAGTGAGGCCACCGGGACCTTAGTCAGGGCTTGAAAACCTGTCTTTGTCTTTCACTAGGATGTTGCAGCATTGGGAAACCCACTAAACACTGACATGCAAGTACTATAATCTTGCTGATTGATATAGGAAGTAAGCAACAGTACACAGTTGTCTGCAAATGCAGGCAACTGTAACTCAATCTAGGATTATCTCAGCAAGTAATCATATGAATTTTTCCCTTTGAACTTGTTTTTGGGAGGCTGCACTGAGTGTTGGTTACATTTCTTATGCTATCGGCTAAAAAAGTTTACTAGGGGGAGGCAGAACACTCCACTCTGTGTCACAATTAGATCTTTTAATAAGTATCATGTAGAATTTCTTAGAGAAAGCAGACACATACATTGATTTTTGAAACTGTCTGAAGCAGTCAGAAAAGCACTGTGTAACATGAAAAAGGTTTGGAAGGAAATATTCACTTGCCTGGCCCTTTCTAATATGCAGGCCACTTTAGCATCTAACTGAAGCCTTCCAACAAAGTTTTTCCTTATCCTTTTTCTGGCTTACCAGCCAGTGAGCTGCCTGCACTGCCCTACTGATACCCATTGTAGGACAAGAGCAACCCATAGTGCAGCCTTCTGTTTTGGCCCTACCCCACCCTGATGGCTGACATTAGTACCTGCATCATTGCTGGATGTCTTATACCATCATCTTGATGTGTGAGTGTTCCCACATATGCACCCTTTGTGGACTACTGTCACTAGCTTGGGATTAGCAAGTCCCTATATCCCCTGTTCTACAGCCACTAATTGCATGCAGACCTTCTCTTATACTGGTGCATGTCAGCAAACCAGGACCACTATCATCCCTCCCTCAGGATGGGTGAGCCAATATAAGCTGCTTACTCCCATCCTCCCCAGCCTGGCTTTTCCAGCACTCAGGCCGTTTTTCAATTTTAGGTCATTAGAATTGCAGTTATGGCTTCATGTCTCAATGCCACAAATGTGGGTACCGCATAACAATCAATTTAGTATCATATTTGTCAATGATCAAGCCTTCATCATGGCTGCTGTCACCCAATCAGCATCCCCTTTACTAGACAAATACATGCAAAAGCATAGTCATCATCCAGGAAGCCATCCAAGGACATGTTAGTTTTAATCCCTATCTGCTCTTTGAGCTTGCATCCAAGGTCCAAAGATTTGGGCATGCAATGAGACAGTATGAGGTCTTGCCATCCATTTCTGTGAATAATTATATCCCTATAGCCCTATGCTCTTTGAAAGTAGAGGCTTTTTGTCCATATCTGATTTCCAATAGGGAACGGCATTGATCAGAAGCTGTGATCTGAAATAAATTGATAAAACTAATAACCTTATGCATCTCAAAAGTAGCCCTCAGTGGAGACATCCACCCCAACCCTGGCCCCTCCATCTACAACTACACTCCTAATAATTAGTCTAATAACCACAAATTCTCCCAAATCACAGCCATTAGAAAGCCAAATGACCTCCTTCTGTTAAGCCTAAATACCGGAAGTATAACTAGCAAAGTCCAAACTCCATGCCAACATAGACTTGTACTCCCCAGATATAATCATCCTGACAGAAACCTGGCTAAAACCTCACATTAGCAGTGAGCAAATCCTCCCTGCTAGTTATGACATACTAAGAGTAGACCGGTTAAACAAAAAAGGGGGTGGTATAGCTCTAATGTTTAAACAGCATCTAAACATCCAGATCCTAAACATATCAGCTCCCCAAATTGGCAATGAAGAAATAATCTATACCATCCTCAAAATAAACCAAAATAAAATCATCAACATAATAGGATGCTACTTCCCACCTGGCCATAATATCATACCACTAGAAAACCTCCTCAGCTGGGTTACCAATCATCTTCCCCAAGAGATCATAATTTGACTGGCAATCCTGTTGTGGTAACCATCCAACCCATCATCTAAACCTTCATGGTTTCACCCAACTAATCCAGTCACCTACCAGAATAAACACTCCAACAAGCATACTTCTTCTTCTTCTTTCGGCTTTTTCCCGGTCAGGGGTCGCCACAGCGGATCATCTTGTCCGCATATTGAATGGCAGTGGAGTTTTACGGTGTCGAGTTGCCAGCCCGGGGCCCAACCTTCCACAGAAGGCACACTCACACGCACACCTAGGGCCAATTTAGAGTGTCCAATCCACCTGCAGCATGTCTTTGGGATGTGGGAGGAAACCGGAGCACCCGGAAGAAACCCACGCAACCACAGGGAGGACATGCAGACTCCGCACAGAAGGCACCCCAGCCGGGGATCGAACCGGAGAACCTCTTGCTGTGAGGCGGCAATGCTAATCACTGCACCACCGTGGCCGCCCTCCAACAAGCATACTACCCTGGATTAAATATTAGTCAGTGAGATCCCCCAGTCTTATATAGCAGGCTGCCTATCAGATAGCCTTAGTCATCATTCCCCAACATTCCTACTCAAAAAAACACCTATACCAAGTTAAACCTGTCATTTACCGGCAAATAAGCAAACTAAACTTTAACCCACTCACATTCATCTCATCCGTCAAAGAACGTAACTGGCATCCACTAAAGTACCTCAGCCTAGATGACGCAGTTCAATTCTTCAATACTTCCTTCCTAGGCATCCTGAATAACCACGCCCCCATAATAATAACCAGAACCAAAGCCCAACCCTCCCCATGGCTACAGAAAGCCACTAGGTCAGAAATGAAAAACAGAGATAAAGCTTGGGAACACTGGTACAAAACCAAAACCCCCTCAGGTAGACAGAAATTCCTAGAACTACACAATAGAGGTAAAAAGCTATTAAAGCAGGACAAAATCCAGTACTACCAGTCTGCCCTCAACTCCTCCCAACACAACCTCAAGCAATTCTGGTCCTCCATAAACTCCATCCTCCACCCAGGTAAAACCAGTACCCCTCCACCTAACATTCTCCACTCCTCAGAAAATATTGATAACTCATTCAATAAACACTTCACACAAACCGTACTATCACTAGCTAGACAACACAACCCCCTCCCCTCCACCCAATGCCTTCACCTAGTAATCTCCCCACTGTCTTCTCTTTTTCTCCTATTCCTACCTCCAACATAAAAAACTCTTAACTAAACTTAAACCCACTAAACTAGAAGCAGACAACCTCCCAAGTGAATACCTACAAATTGCAGCCGACGCCCTAGCCTACCCAGTCTCAGTCTTGATTAACCAATCTCTGTCAGAATGCTACGTCCCTTCACTATGAAAGATATCACACATTATTCCCCTCCACAAAGGCGGCCCCTCCACAGAACTCACAAATTACTGGCCCATAGCTATTCTCTCTCCACTCTCTAAAGTACTAGAGAGATGCATTTACTCTCAAGTCTTAGACTACCTCCTTACTAATAACCTCCTTTCTAATACTCAACATGGTTTCCAACCAAACCATAGCACTACCACTGCCTTATTCTATTTTACTAACACTATCCTTCAGCATAAAAACAATGGCTATCTCTCCTCTGCTACTTTCCTAGACTTATTTAAAGCATTTGGCACGGTCCCACACAAACAACTCATCTCTGTTCTCAATGACCTATCCTTCTCTCAGTCGGTCACCAACTGGTTTCAGAGCTACCTGACTGACCGCCAGCAATCCGTTGTATGGCAGAATGACATATCTCCACAACTACCTGTAGCTATTGGTGTTCCCCAAGGATCCATCCTTGGACCCCTACTCTTCTCCATTTTCACCAATAATCTAGTCACTGCCACCAAACATGGCTCACTCATACAATATGCAGATGACTCAACCATTATCTGCTCAACCCAGTCCCTACC
The DNA here is from genome assembly GCF_019279795.1 of Protopterus annectens. Lineage (NCBI taxonomy): Eukaryota > Metazoa > Chordata > Ceratodontiformes > Protopteridae > Protopterus > Protopterus annectens. The sequence continues at coordinate 1,597,924,987 of NC_056743.1, read as the reverse complement.
TGAACTACAAAAGGTCACACAGGATGCCTTTTCCTCTGTTGAAACTTGGCTATCTGATGCCCAGTTAATACTCAATCCAAACAAAGCTAAACTCCTCATCTTCCAACCCACCAAACATACTCAAACCTACTCTTACTTTAACATCACAGCAAAAGACAACACCACTGTCCACCCAACAGATCAGACCAAATTGCTAGGAGTTGAAATAGACAATAATCTCAAATTTGACATTCACATATCCATGACCATAAAAAAGTCCACAAAAAACTAGAAGCCTTATACAGAAATAAGCAATTCTTAACCAAAGCAGCTAGGATTTCAGTTGCAAATTCATACCTTATCTCCATCCTACTTTATGTCTCTCCAATATAGACCAACCTAAGGCAAAGCGATCTAAATAAACCTGAGACCTGCTACAACAAAATTGCCAAGTTCGCCAATGGGGCATCCTACTGTAGTCACCACTGTCTCTCACTTGCTGAACTGGGGTGGCTAGAACTCCCTCACCTCCTTCAATGGTATCATCTCTCTCTCGTCCACAAATTAACAAACCATCCACTAAAAGTCCCATCCCTCCAAAATCTACTCTAACCCTATCTCACTACCAGACCACTACGATCCAGCAACATAAATCAATTACAGGTAACTAGAGCCAAGAACTCTGCTGGAGAAGCACTATTCTCCAGCTCAATAACCAAATTATGGAATACCCCCCCCCCCTCACAATAACCTCTGTACTATCATGCACCCACTTCAAAGTTTTACTTAAAGCTCACCTAAAAACATACTGGCTATGCCCTTGTAAATCTCCTGTGTAAAATCTCCACTCCATCTACCCTCAACCTCTCTTCCACCCCACTAACTACATTTATTACAGCAAACTCTGATGCTTGTACACCTATTTATTATACTACAGTAACGTCTTACTGTAGCAATGTTAATAACTGCTATTTACTTCTTAGAATACATGTCATCTTAGATCGCACAGATGCTAGATGTCTACTGTATGTCCTATGTTCATCATCTGTAACTATGTTTGTAATAATTTTACTTGTGGAGCATTTCTCCCTGGGCCTCCGCTAAAAAAGGACCTGCATCCAGTTGGACTTTCCTGGTCAAGAAATGTAAATAAAAATAAATAATAAATAAAATAAATAAATCATCTGGAGACAAACTCATGTGGTAGCTAACAGTTTTATTCATGAACAGGCTACAGCATCTTGAAACTCACAAAAGTGAATCTAAATAATAACAGGCTAATGCCACTTTTATACTCAAAATATACCAGAATCACCAGCTCACAATCCCTCACATTTTCTGGTTCCTTTGGAATACTCTCCAATACATTTCACACTTCTTAAGTGACTATTACAGTATCCATTAAACTTTCCTTTTCCATCTAAATAACATAAAGTGCCCCACCCTTCTGGAAACTACCTACTTTCTGACCATTCTTCTCACACTCTCACATCCAGTAAATTTCCTTATGCCTCATAATACCCTAATCAACAGAATTTGGTCATAGTATCAAAAAACAAGGTCATAGTACTCATATCATATGCCTAAAAGTACTCTATTCATATGTGTGCAACAATGATTCTATTCTAACAAATGTCCTTACTGATCTGCCTCTGACAATGTCTTTGTTCACTTGCAGCCTGACAAACAAAACATGGTTATGCTTTCCCATTTTAAGTTGCAGTAATGTATGAATAATTCTACTTGGAGAAATCCATTTGGGCACTTCTTCCTAAGAAGTCTCCCTAACAGTTCCCCAAAACTCATGATAGGTTATTAACATGAGCTCTCTTTCACTCAGGAAAGAGGGCACATGATACCTGATTCAGAGTTATATGAGATAGCAAAAATAGTCCTACTGTTACCAATAACAGGACAGACAACCTTTCCTTCATTTGATCATTCTCATCCTCAGATCAGCATTGAGAAGTAATTTTGCGGGACAGACAGGCGGTATAGAAAAAAATTAGCACTAAGACAAAAGTGCACTTTCTGGCTTGAGTGGTTCCACTCATTCCATACATCTTCATACTTAACCTGTACTACTTTCAATATTATGGTCCAACACATAAAGCTTAGCAAGCTCAGAATTATAAATACTACAGCTAAGAGCACTTCTTAAGTCCCCCCTTCCCAACCTGAAAACAGATTTGGCTAAGTATGTCTGTTGTAATGTATCAGCCTGTCTGCATAAATAAAGTATACAACTTACTGAATATATTCACATAGTCTCTACTATAATTTGTTCCACTTCCTTTCCTCTAATTCAACTCTCTTTTTCTTGTAGTTAGATTAGCTTTCATCCTTTTGTCCTTAATTAGTCCTATTCTAATTATATTCTCCCTCAAAAATACTAATAGCATATCACTGAACAATATAAAAATTGCTTCGCAAAATGTAATTCTGTCTAGCTTCTTGTAATTTAAGAGGAAAAAAATTATTCTTGTGAAAATCCTCACGGTAGCATTGTCACCTCACAGCAAGAGGTTCTCCGGTTCGATTCTTGGCTGGGGTGCCTTCTGTGTGGAGTCTGCATGCCCTCCATGCATTTGTGTGGGTTTTCTCTGCGTACTCCGGTTTCTTCCCACATTGCAAAGACATGTGTCTGAAACGTTTGTCCCTGGGCCTCCACTGAAAATTGGCTTTGTTCCAAGTCGGACTTTCCCAGTAAACAAATGTTAATATAAATAAAAATAAATAAATAAACATATGTGCAAATTCATTTGGATATAATCATAATAAGCTAGTTGCTAACAGTTTGAAACCATTGCCAATTTCTGTTGGTTGACACCATCTACATGAATGACTATTTCCTTACATTCATCAACAAATTCAGTACTGCTGAAATTCCTTGTGAAACTTTTGTTAATTTTCCTTACAAATTGTCAACAAGCATTAAACTTTATTTGTAGTTTCCTGACATGTTAATCTTGAAATAAGATACCTGTATTTGAATTTCTCTTTTTCTTCTTCATTTGGCTTTTCCCGATTAGGGGTTGCCCACAGCGGATCATCTGTCCGCTCATGATACTAAATACCTTATGTGTTAAATTAGCAATTGCTAGTTAGTCAGAAATCAAACCCTGATTCTCCCGATATCATATAGTATTATATGTCCATTTTGAGCCTAGCCAATTATCCATTGTGAGACTCAAACCCTGCACCTTGTGTTTGTAAGGCAAACACCTTAACCATTAGGCCACCCTTCCAACCCCCGTTAATCATTTACTTGATATTTACTCTAAACACAGTAATTTTTGTCGTGATTAATATCTTAGCCATATAACAGCTTAACTTTGACTGACCTATTTAGATCTTAACTCCAGAAAAAAGAAAAAAAAAACAACAGGAAATTCATTCCTGTTATGATCCTCTGTTTATCCTGTTACTGCAGATTTGTCTGATATAAACTCAGCTCTGATTGAACTCTGGAATGATGATAGCTTCATAGCCTGCTGGCTGCATTATATGGCAGACTAACCCTCCATTTGTCTTCTGTTTTATCAGTTCCTTATTTTGCCAAATACCTTCTCCATCTGTGATGCCACCAACCTCCTTTTCCATTTCAATATCTTCATATTTTCCTTTCACACCACATTTTTCCATATGTTAAGATATCCATTTCAATACTAGTTTTGTCCTCTTTTTCCTATTATGTTACAAAATATACTAAAAATGAGATGTATTATCTATAACTGCCCTTTATCCACCTATTTTATACCATCATTCTTCAAACTAGTTTAAGTCTATGACCTCATAAATCCTTAAAATGTATTTTAACAACCTTGTTACAAAACTTTACATCACAGGAAAAAGGCAAAGGCAGATTTGGGAAACAGATGTATGCTTCAGAAGACATTTGCATTTCAAACACTGAACTACTTGACCCACATGACTCGTTTCTAGAGGGACTTGACCAGGGAACTGTCAAAATCCATCTTAGGTAATCAGTCTACTGACATCCAAGAACTGGTAGCATTGCAACTAACTACCCCACAATCTATGACCAGAGTGGTCATGTGCCTGCTCTTTAACACAGCTGATAGAATGGTAAGGGCAGCAGGTACTGGCATTGCTATTCACCATCACACCTTGATGCTCCTATGCGATTTCATGGGAGGCTTCAAGACTTCTTTCATTAATGCTCCCTTAGATGGTTCAAGACTTTTTGGACCAAAAGATTAAGAAATACTTACCAGAAATGGAACAGCAAGACAAGACCCTGTCTGCAACTGGCATATATTTTTTTCTATTCTCCCAAAGGACTTTTTACTGGAACCAAAAGGGTGGAAAAAAGCTGTGGTTTCAAAAGTCCCAGTGTTTTGCCCAAGATATTTATGCTGCCAGACCTCCTTCCCTTGGGAAGATGGTGAAATAACTTTAGCGGACATCACTCTAGGGGCAAAGGTGCTCTGCAAAATCTGGGGTTTCAAGGTCCCTTCACTGAGAAACCTTCCAGCTGTCGTGAATGGTTAACCTAATGTCACATTCTGGAGGCATTTGGGTGGGGGGGGGGGGTAATCCATTCAATCTCATGTCTGGAAGGACATCACTCAAGATTCCTGTGTGCAGCAAATAATCTCCAGAGGATAAATTATTCCCTTTGTTTCCCCTCCACAGAAGAGAGAGTGAATTCTGATGTTCCACCCAGTCAGAGGGAATTGGTAGCAGTGGAAGTCACAAAGCTGCTTATAAAATGAGTTGTCCAGGATGTCTCACCAGACCAGCAAGGATCTGGAGTCTATTCAAGATTCTTTTTGGTTCTGAAGAAAACTAGGGACCTCAGGCCCATTCTGGACCAAAGCTATCTCAACCACTTTGTGAAACAGACAAAGTTCTGGATAGTCATTGTAAAGTCCATTCTGCCTCTTTTGAGGAATGATGACTGGATGTGTTTAATAGATCTCCAGGACACCTACTATCATAACAAGATAGTAAGGCAGTCCAGATGATTTATCTATTTTCTGCTGGGAGCTAGACATTTTCAATTCAAAGCACTGCCCTTTGATCTCCTCACAGCCCTCATGGTGTTCATCAAATGCATGGCAGTTATGGCAGCATATTTCTGGCTGCAAGGGTATCAGGTGATCCCCTACTTAGACAACTGACTCTCACTGCATCCACCAGGGATCTACTAATTCAATGTGGGACTTCTTGCCCCATTTAGCCCTGCACTTCAGAATTACTATCAACCTTGCCAAAAGCCAGCTGACACCAGCACAGTCGAAAGTGTTTCTAGGATGTCACCTGGACTCAACTACTGAGATAGCCAGACTTCCACAATCCAGGATTCTGATGGTACATCAAATACCTTCAGAGGTCCTTTCTCATCCCTGGCCTCCCAGCAAGACTTGTCCTATGATTAGTAGGCTCCATGGCTACAATGATCACACTAGCACATCAGGCAAGAGTGTACATGAGAGTCCTGCACTGGAAACTTTCAGTACAATGGTTCTTGATGTATCAACCCCTTCACACTTCAGTATTTCTCACTCCAGTATGCAGAAAACATATCCATTGGTGGTTGACCTCCACAACAGTAACTTGGGGTCAACCATTCTCCTTTCTCTCCCGATCGCCATTGTGACTACAGATGCTTCTCCTATGGGGTTGGAGGTGGGGGCATTATGAAGGGAAGATGATTTAAGGCACATGGCCAATGACAGAGGCCAGTCTTTGCATCAATTTTGTGGAGGTAAGGGCAGACCTACTATCACTGAAAGCTTTTCAGGACTACTTTCCCAAGGGTGTGACATCTATACAATCAAAAAACATAGCAGTGGTCTGGTATATCAACATGCAATGGGGGAATCCATTCATACACATTCTTCTGGGAAGCCATGAGAATATAGCAGTGGGCAATGACTTCCCAAGGCTTTCTGGTCACAGTATACATCCAGGGGACTTCCATTGTTCTGACAGACACACTAAGCAGGTCTATTCTTCTGCTTCATAAGTGGTCCATCAGTTCATCAGTGGTGATGATTTTCAGTTGCTGGGGCCGGTCTTGCAGCAATCTTTATGCCTCCCATCTAAACAACAAATGTAGCAGCTACTTTGCCTTGATCCTGCCACAGTAACTGTCACTGAGGGATGCTGTAGTCCACAGTTGGCCCTTAGGTCTCCTATATGCCTTGCCATCTTTTCTTCTGATAACCAGGCTTCATCAGAAAACCACAGGTGCAAGGCAAAAATAATTCTCATTGCACACTTTTGGCCCTGGTAGGTTTGGCTCCCCTTACTATGGCCTCATTGTGTGCTGGATTCACATCTTGACCTTCTCATTCATCTGGCCAGTCAGCCTCACCAAGACATAAAAACCTGAAATTGACCACATAGTTTCCCCAGTTCTAATGGTGGCCAGAGATGCCAGGCTATCTACTCCAGTCATTCATATTTTGTCATCCTCACAAAATACAAACACCGGAATGGATTATCTTACCAAATGGAAAAGATTTGCCAAATAGGCTTCCTCCAAAGGTTTGACTCTCTTTTCATCCATTTTAAATTTCTTAGTGGGTGTGTTTCAAAAAGGTGCTAGTTTCCCAACCATCAAAGTGCAGTTAGCAGCCATTTCCAATTTTCACATGGGACAAAATGAAACTTTCATTACTTCCCTGAAATTTTCAAAGGCCTTTTTGAAGAGAGTATTTCTACTAAGACCCCAAATTAGTGACACAGTTCCTCCTTGGGATATTACTGTCATGCTACAAGCACTAGGTAGATCTCCCTTTGGGCATGTACCATCAGTGGACTTGAAATTTGTTACTTGGAAAACAATCTTTCTTGTAGCAGTTTCTTCATCTAGGAGGATTTCTGAGCTACAAGCATTGTCTTGCAGACCTCCTCACCTTGTGTTTCATAAGGATAGGGTATTCTTGTGAACGAATCCTCATTTTCTACCAAAGGTGGCCTCTGAAGCAAATTTTAATCAAATGAGCAACCTACTAGTGTTCTTCACAAATGTTTCCAACAAAGGGGAATATACTCTGTATTTGATGGGTACAAATCATCAATTCAGGTTGTATTTACATGACACAAAGGATATCAGGAGGTCAGTGTTTTCTTTCCTTTTCAAATACTAAATTGGGATAAGAAGTTTGTAAACAGACCTTGGTCAGGTGGCTTTCCAATTGTATTGCCTTTGTTTATGAAAAAATTTAATTAACTTTATCTGGCAAACTAAAGGCTCATTCAGCTAGAGCTATTGCTACCTCCACTGCTCTCTTTGCCCAAGGTCCTATTGATGAGATTTGTGTTGTGACTATTTGGTGCACAGTTCATACCTTTGTGTCTCATTATAGGTTGGATGTGCAATCTAGATGTCATACATCCCTTGGCTCTACAATACTTTGGAATATCCTTCTGTGAGACCACCTGGATTCTTGGGTATCTTGGGAATCTATCCTAACTGTTGAGTCAGATGGAAAAGATAACATTGGATAAAGAAGTTATATACTTTCCATAACATTAGATCCATGTTGCCTTGTTCCATCTAGCTCAACATTCCTTCCCTCCATCCCACATCCTAAATTACCACTTTTCTCGCTCCTGATTGATCAGTTAGACCAGACCAGGGAGCTTTGTCATTTGGACAGTCAATAGCTGTTACGTTAGTTCCTTGTTATTTAGTTCTACGTTGTTAGGTCTGTGTTCTACTCACTAAGTATAGTACTAGCTACAAGAAGGCAAACTCAATTTGAGGTAGCCTGGGGACATTTAGGGAATTATGTTTAAGGGAGAAGTCAGAGCCCTGGATCAAAGCTGTTGAAAAAAGAATGTGTCAAGATCATATCAGGTTGGATATGATAACCCGAATGTTGAGCCAGATAAAACAAGGCAACATGGATCTAATGTTATGGCAAGCACAAAACGTTCATATCTTACACAGTCCAGTCCTTCCACTTAACTTGATAGGAGTGGTTCACTGTTAAACACAAATATGGCAAACAGTTCTTCTCAAGCAGCTCAAGCTCCTCCCCTACCTCCCATGATGTACCACCATCTGTTTCTCCCTAGAACTTGTTTGCCATTCAGTCATTGACAGTAATCTCTTGCAAACCGAATGCATATTCCACAAGAGCCATTTTTTTTTTTTTTTTTTTTTTTTTGCCTACTTCTAGAATTCCACAATCATTGAAATTTGTGCATCAGCTACCTCAGCATCTAGGCATCTAGATGAGCTTAAGCTGCCTGAGGAAAGCTATTTGCCATACTGGCATCTAGCGTGAAACAGTATGATCCATTGAAGTAGTGCTTACTATCCACTGTTATGGTAAGTACTTATCTATATTTCTAATATCTACTTTCCAGATATATTTGTCTCATTTCAAACCCTCACACCTACTACTCATTTTCCAGTTACAGAATGCTTTTATTTATTTATTTTATTTTTATTTTACATTTGTTTACCGGGAAAGTCCGACTGGAACAAGGTCCATTTACAGTGGAGGCCTGGGGAGAAAAGCTCCATAACATAAAAGTACAAATACAACAAATGACAAAAAAAAATTTCTGTACAGAGGCGTATATACAATCAGAGCTCCATGTCTTTATATGACAACACATAATCCACAAATGACAGAAAATTTCTATACAGTGGCATATATACAATCAAGAAGATTTTTTGTACCTTAGTTTGATTTGAGCAAGCTTGGTATATAGATAGCAAAACTTTGAATTCCGTATTGGTAGTACAAAGCATAAAAATGAAGGAATGGAATCTGGAAAATAATGCTATTCGGGAGATATGTCATAGCATGAGAAATAGTTTGTAGTACAGTAGTTCCTGATAGGGAGTTTTTGAGTAGTACAGAATAGCTGAAGTAAGCAGTGAGGAGATGAGGTGTGGCAAGTTAGGAGGAGAGCAGAAAAGATTTTATGTGATACAGTACAGAGCCATGATTGCAAGAGGTGTGACTTTAGTGATGTCTTGAAAAGTGAGATGGATGGTACAGAGGAGATACTTTGGGGGAAGTTTTTCCATTCCCTAGCAATGGTGTGGGAGAACAAACTTTTCCCTGCAGTGTTATTGGCTTTGGTTATGCAGAGCAGGGTTTTGCTGGATGAGCATAGAGGGCAATTTGCAGAATATTGGTTTCGAATCTGGTTTAGGGCAGGGGTTTTCTGAGGGTTCCTTATTATGTTGAAGGTGAGGACTAATTGGTGATAGCTAATTAGATGAGGGAGTTCTAACCACTGTAGTTGTTTCAGGACAAGACAGTGATGACTTCTAAAAGTGGAGTTGTTAGCGAATTTTGCAATTTTATTGTAACATGACTTTAGTTTGTTTAGGTCTGTTTTTTCTGATATGAATTAGGATGGGTGATGCATACATTAGGGTAGACAAGAGGTGGGTTTGGGTTAAGGAGATTCTAACTTGGTCCGATAGGAACTGTTTGTCTTTGTATAAGGTTCCTAGTTTCTTATGTACCTTTGTGATGGTTTGTGAGAGATGGACATTAAAGTTTAGATTGTTATCTATTTCAACCCCGAGCAGCTTAGTGTGATGGGAGGAGGAGATTGTGGTCCCATTTTTGGAGGTGATAGTGAAGGTAGGAATTGTGGATTTGGATTTATTGTGGGTAAAAATGAGTAATTTGGTCTTGCTGGGGTTTAGAATGAGTTGGATATCGGTAATCCATTATTCCATGGAGCAGAAGGATTCTTGGGTAAGCTTTTGAAGAGTAGTTATGGATGGGGCTGAGCAGATTAGGGTGGAGTCATCTGCATACTGTATATGTGATGCATGCAGGGTGGAAGTATGCAATTTGTTAGTGAAAATGGTGAATAGTAGAGGACCCAGTATTGATCCTTGTGGGATGCCTATAGTAGTTGGTAATAGAGGTGATAGTGCACTTTGCCATTTAACTGATTGTTTTCTGTCAGAGAGATAGCCTCTAAACCATGAAGTAGTGGAGGGGGCAAAGGATAAGGTTGACAGAGTGTCTAAGAGTAGGTTATGGGAGACCATATCAAATGCTTTTGATAGATCTAGGAATATGGCCGAGACAAATTTGTTGTTGTTTCTTAGATGGTTAATCTGATTGGTAAAGGAGAGTAGAGCAGTGGTTGTGCTATGGTGTGGGTGGAGACCATGCTGTGTGGGGGAGAGGAGGTTATGTGAGGATAAGAAGTGCATTACCTGGGTGTGAATACATTTTTCCAGAAGCTTGAAAGGGGAGACAAGATAGCAATTGGCCGGTAGTTTGATAGTTCATAGGAGTTTCTGCCTTTTTGAAGGGGAATTATTTGTGACACTTTCCATAGATGGGGTACATAGGTTTCTTGTATAAAGTGGTTTATAAGAATTGAGACAGGGTAGGCTTGTGATTCTGCAGCTAATTTTAGAAAATTTGTGGGTAAACCATCTGCTGCGAGTGTGGTGGGTTTTAGTTTAGAGAGTAGCTTTTTAACTGAAAGAGGTTGGTACAGGTGAGAGTGTGAAGGTGGGTATGTTAATTTGTTCTACAGTTGGGGTGGTTTTAGTGTTCTTGTTGGATAGTTGGACAGATAGTGCGAGGATAAATTCTGTGAAATGATGGTTGAATTCTGAAGCTATGCTGTCATTATCAGAATTGTTGCTGGAAGATGGGGTGGTGGTTTTGCCCAGTTTTAGAGGGGTATTGATGACCTGCCAGAACTTTTGGGGGTTTCTAGAATGCTTGTTTTGGATGTCTAAGAAGTAGTTCTTTTTATTTACTTTTGTTTGGGTTTTGGCCTTATTTCGTAGTTCCTGATATTTCTGTCTGTCTTGGATAGTGTTATTCTTTTTCCAGTTTTTCCAGGCATTGTCTCTGGCTTTTATTAAGGCTTTTGTTGTCCTATTTAGCCATGGGGCATAGTTAACTTTAGTCCCGAGTTTCCTGATGGGAGCTAGTATATTTAGTACATTCATAAAAGTAGTATTAAAAAATCAACTGCCTGGTCTGAAGGTAGAGTTTTTAGTGGATTCCAGTCCTGTTGCTGAAGCACACTGTTAAGAGTTTGTGGACTGACTCTGGGCTCATCCCTAGTCTCCTTGAATAGCATGGGTTTGGGTATTTTTGCCTATTTATGAAGGAGGAATATGGGGCAGTGGTCACTCAGTGTATCAGGTAAGCAGCCCACATGATAATTTTCTCTGGGGATATTAACTAGTGTCCAATCTAGAATGGAGGTTCTATTGGATTTTTTTGTCTACTCTGGTGAGTTCTTGGATTAATTGTGAGAATCCAAATAAGGTAATATGGTTTGAGGGGTTGTTGGAGTTGCAGGCTAGCCAGTCTAAGTTTAGGTCACCTAGCAGGATGGTTTCTTGGGGTAGGTTGATTGTGGCCCATTGTAGTATCTCTTCTATTATAAGTAAGTTATTTCCTGGAGGAATATAACTACAGAGGATGTTGATAGCAGGATGGTTTCTTGGGGTAGGTTGATTGTGGCCCATTGTAGTATCTCTTCTATTATAGGGGAGTTATTTCCTGGAGGAATATAACTACAGAGGATGTTGATAGCAGGATGGTTTCTTGGGGTAGGTTGATTGTGGCCCATTGTAGTATCTCTTCTATTATAAGTAAGTTATTTCCTGGAGGAATATAACTACAGAGGATGTTGATAGCAGGATGGTTTCTTGGGGTAGGTTGATTGCGGCCCATTGTAGTATCTCTTCTATTATAGGTGAGTTATTTCCTGGAGGAATATAACTACAGAGGATGTTGATAGCAGGATGGTTTCTTGGGGTAGGTTGATTGTGGCCCATGGTAGTATCTCTTCTATTATAGGTGAGTTATTTCCTGGAGGAATATAACTACAGAGGATGTTGATAGCAGGATGGTTTCTTGGGGTAGGTTGATTGTGGCCCATTGTAGTATCTCTTCTATTATAGGGGAGTTATTTCCTGGAGGAATATAACTACAGAGGATGTTGATAGCAGGATGGTTTCTTGGGGTAGGTTGATTGTGGCCCATTGTAGTATCTCTTCTATTATAGGGGAGTTATTTCCTGGAGGAATATAACTACAGAGGATGTTGATAGCAGGATGGTTTCTTGGGGTAGGTTGATTGTGGCCCATTGTAGTATCTCTTCTATTATAGGGGAGTTATTTCCTGGAGGAATATAACTACAGAGGATGTTGATAGCAGGATGGTTTCTTGGGGTAGGTTGATTGCGGCCCATTGTAGTATCTCTTCTATTATAGGGGAGTTATTTCCTGGTGGAATATAACTGCAGAGGATGTTGATAGCAGGATGGTTTCTTGGGGTAGGTTGATTGTGGCCCATTGTAGTATCCCTTCTATTATGGGGTGTTATTTCCTGGAGGAATATAACTACAGAGGATGTTGATAGCAGGATGGTTTCTTGGGGTAGGTTGGTTGCGGCCCATTGTAGTATCTCTTCTATTATAGGGGAGTTATTTCCTGGTGGAATATAACTACAGAGGATGTTGATAGCAGGATGGTTTCTTGGGGTAGGTTGGTTGCGGCCCATTGTAGTATCTCTTCTATTATAGGGGAGTTATTTCCTGGAGGAATATAACTACAGAGGATGTTGATAGCAGGATGGTGTTTGGCGTAGGTTGATTGTGGCCCATTGTAGTATATCCTCTATTATAGGTGAGTTATTTCCTGGTGGTATGTAACTACAGAGGATGTTGATTCTCTTTTTGTTTTTAAGGGACATAACGGAGCCTAATGTCTCTGCATTCTGGAATTTGGGAAGTGGGGTTTTTATTGGTTGGAGGTTGTGTGTCTTTTTAAATAAGATTGCAACTCCACCTCCCTTTTTGGTACCTCTATCTTGCCTTAGGGTGTTATAGCCTGGGGAAAGAATTTCTTCATTTTGTGTGGCAGGTTTTAGCCAGGTCTCTGTAAGGGTTAGGATGTCTGGGGAGAAGTGGGATATGAATGCATGAAAGTCATGTAGTTTGTCGGATATGCTATGTGTGTTTATATTGATAATAAGTATGTCTGACTTGTGTTTCTGGGGTAGGATTGGGTTGCTTGGACCTGGGTTGGGGTGTATGTCCCCTGAGATTAGTAGCCAATTTCTGAGGAATAGTGTGAATTTTATGGCATAGGCTATATCTATGTGTTTTTTGTTTGGGTACTGTTAGCCTTTTGTGAGGTAGTGTGGTTGCCATTTTGTGTATGTAGAGTAATGAGCTGTTAAATAGTGGGGAGCATATTACTATATTTGTGTGAAGTTGTGTGTGTGTGTGGGTGTGTGTTATGTGGTAGGTAGTGTTTGTTGGTATGTTAGAGTGTATGGATGTGGTGTAAGCTAGAGTGGTGAGAGTTAGTAGTAATAGTCCTAGTATACCTTGCATGGTGTGGGTGGGGTGTACAGAGGAGGTTGTGAGGTGGAGGGTGTGGTTTGGAAGCGGGAGTGGATCTGATGACTGAGGGATGGTAATAGGCTGTTGTGGAGGGGGGTTTTGAGGCCAGGGAGGGGAGCGGAGGGAGCCCAAAAGGTGAATGGAGTGGGCTAGAGCAAGACAACCTAAAACTGCAGAAACCTATCAGTAACAGCAAGAGATTGACTGAGCAAGAAGGTAGCTTAGCTTAAAAATAAGGTAAGGTAAGATTCAATAATAATTAATTGTGGTTAGCTTCCCTAGAAGGGAGTGGGAAGTTGGAAATATAGATCAGGGAGTATGCTTTAACTAAAAGTTCCACCCAGTTATAGTAAGAAGGGTGGATTAGTAGAGAATGTTCCTACCGAGTGGCCAACTTCATTAAAGCTCTCCAAGTTAGAAGCTGAACGGAGCTCAATGCAGCTGTGCTCACCTCACAAAAACGATCACAAAGTAAGAGAAAATAGTTAAAATCAAATTCAATGACATTCACCTAATAATTAATTCTACTGGAAGGCTTGTCTTTACAAGTTGAGATTTCCCAGGGCTGATTTGAGCTTTAGCTGAAAATTTGCTTCCAAACCGAAGGCGGGGGGGGGCAATCCCGAGGCTTGTGAATGGCCCGAGCAAACTAATAATTAATTCTACTGGAAGGCTTGTGTTTACAAGTTGAGATTTGCCAGGGCTGATGTAAGCTTTAGCTGAATAGCTGAAAATTGCTTCAGAACCGAAGGCGATGGTGGGGGGGGGGGGGGGGGAACAAAATCCTGAGGCTTGTGGATGGCATGAGCAAACTAATAATTAATTCTACTGGAAGGCTTGTGTTTACAAGTTGAGATTTCCCAGTGCTGATTTGAGCTTTAGCTGAAAATTGCTTCAGAACCAAAGGCGGCAGGGAGGGGGGTGGCGCAAACCCAAGGCTTGTGGATGGCCCAAGCAAAAGTGAGCACAGACAGCAGACTAAGGCAAGCTCCTTCAGGTTGGGACTGTACTACATTTTTGTAGTACATTTAAAATAGCACTGTTAAGAATTATCCTCCTTTGTTTAACAAATCCTACATTATCTACATTCAAATTAGTTGTTGAAGGTTGTTAAACTTCTTCTTTCCATGTATTAATTTATTTTATGTAAAACAGGCATCAACCCTGTGACTACACCTTCTTGCTGTAGACAGCCTCTGTCTGTCTCATTCACATCATATACTGTGACTTCTTCCCTTTACCTCTAAGCATGTAATGTCTCCTTTTGCTGTTCTTTCCCTGCAAAAATGTCATTTTGTGCATGACTCTGTTACAAAAGTAAGTACTGCCAGCACAGCTAACTGGAATTTTGTAAATAATTGTATGTCATTTGTGAATATCGAATTAATTTATAGAAGATGCTTGTGTTACAAATGTATTAAAACTGTATGTCATGTGTATATCAAGCTGCTCTGTATAGATGTTTGTGTTGAAAAGGTATTTGTAAAGTGCTCTGTTTAAAATGTATCTTCAGTGTGCCTACTGGAAGAGAACAGAAATGTACATGCACTATTGTAAATCTTTAAATGTATCTATTTTAACAGTGGAAACTGGAATACAAGAGGTTAACCTCAGTCCAGCAAACTTTAGAAAAATATCTGAAATTAAATTACTTTATAGGTTAGGCCATAATGATGTTTCAATGCAGCTAGAGACACAAAGTCTGTACTAGAAAGCTTTCTGTATTGTCTCTGGGGTGAACTAATTGCTACATTGGAAGCATGAAGGAATTCAATTGTTTTATGACTTCCAGCACCTGCCAAAGATCAGAGCAAAAGTTCTTCTATGAGTATTTTTACAGGTAGATGCTAAATACACCAGCATCAGCAATGACGGTTTGCATGAAAACTAGAAGTCAGATGACCAGAAATGATTTCATTCTGCAAGCTATCTCATCAGTTATAATTTAGATATTATATTGCAAAGTCTGTTAGTGTGACAGTGCATTCTGCATTCTGTCTTAGACCTGAGAACAACAACAAGAACCATTCACCACAACATCTGCCTTGCTCTAAGTAAATTATTAGGGCATAGTGACTCTCTTATATTCAGTCAGGAATATAGTGAAGCTTAATTTAGATGTTTTTCTGTATTTGTGTGAGCCTGTACTGCAATGTTATTTTAAATATGTCCTGTGTCTTTGAACTCTGATGTCACTGTGAATATATATTTAGTATTGTCTTGTTCTTTTATTATTTATTATTAAATATATTTAAACCTTTCATTGTGGCTGATCTGTGAAGCGATATTTAAGTTTAGAGAGTACTCACATATTTATTTGATGGCACTGTGTGGGCCACTCCTAATAGCCTTGCTCTTGGTAAAATTACCATTTGTATTAGTATTAATATTACACAGTAAAATTGGACACCCTTTGTTGAGGGCCCTATAGTAGCTGATAAACAGTGACTGGTGGCAGTGATAACTACCTTGTAGAGTGAGCAGAAGGGGGCATAGCTAATAAACCTGTGCCAGCCTTTCCCAGGTATGTGAATGTCTAAATCAAACCTCAGAGAGTGTGTGTGTGTCAGCTACTTGGGCAGGGGCACGAAGCACTGATTGGACAGAGAGGGTGATGGAGGTCTTGGCTTGGTTACTGAGCTGAGATCTCAACTCTATAGCGGTGCCAGTGGGGAGTCTTATTGGGGATCTGGAGAAAGAGTGACAAACCAGCCCTGGATTGATTGTGGTCTCTGCATGCTCTTAAGGGAAACGGCAATTGATGCACAGAACTGCATCTGGAAATACTGCGTGTACCTCTTATCCTCCCAGTGAATGTCCCCACTGTTGCCAGTGGTGAGGATTGAGGCTCCTTGATTACTGTTTGGCAGTGGTTGGTCATCACAGACTCTATAAATCCTCCTGTCTTTCTTCCTTTTGTAACAAAGGACTTTCCTTATATGTTCCATCTGCATGCACATAGAACATGAATTTTATTTAAGACAGTTCTGTCCTTCACGCCCAAAATAATGACAGAATTTATATGTAGAAGCATTGAAATAATTAGCAGTAACAAATCTGTGCAGCTTCTAGGTGACCCTATATAAAAATAAATCCATATCCTGCTATAACTGTGTAACTTAAGTATGCATTTTGACCATATACACCTAATATGACTTTTTACCTCTTCCCTCTACCCATCCATTAATTTACATAATCTATGATCATTGTTGTTGTTTTAGCATCACATCTGTCTTGAAGTCATTTAAGAACATTAGTTGTTTATCCATTCATTGATCATTAATACTATGGCTTGTCTTACTAGAAGTTTAATTAATTGCATCATCCAAAAATCCAGACACAGTTTCCATGTACATTCTTTTTGCATGCTCCCCCAGAGTAATTCTAACAGGGACAAGGTTTTAAATGACACATCACTAACTGGGTGTGCTGCTCATTGACAGGCAAATCTGTACTCCTGAACTTCACTGAGTTAGAAAGAAGTTTTCTTATAGTATAATAGTATCAGTAAAGGACTCCAGGCTTCCCTGCTAATGAATTGGTGCAGTGTTGTCTTTTTCAGTTGATTCTTCAGCAATCCTTGCAGTATCCTGAAAGGTCCAACCCTTTGTAGTTTTTCTATTAGCCTTAAATAGGTTTTCTCATTCATTTCTTTCCACCAGTCACATAGTCTTGTTACTCATTTGCTAAGACCACAGCCTTTAGCTGAGTTTCTATAATAACAAAATGTTTTCTTTTTTTCTTAGCCTCATGTTCCCTTTCCATACTGTTGCTCAGTCTTTCAGTGAAGTGTGGATCTGGTACTCATTGTTCATCCTCAGACATTACTTATCCCACTTTAGAAAGAGCTTTTCCTGAGACCCGCTATACTTCCTTGAAATTATCAAAACCCATTTTGCAATCTCAGCAGCACTTAAATGTCAATCTGCAACATTTGTTGCATCAGTCTCAGGGAGTCTGCGCTTTGCATGGAATATATGTTAAGTCACTAAACAGCTTTCAATCAAAAACATTTTTCCAAAATCCACTTTTGGTAATTACCAAATACAGTTATTTTTTACAGGAGAGTAAACTCTCTTGCACCCCCTATTCCAACTCAGAGATTGCACAACAGTGGGTAAAAGTGTAATTTCAAATATCACTGAAAGTGTTCTTGGCTATATTTTTTCAACCATATAGCATTTGATTTAAAGCCATTCAAAAACCTGGCATGGGCCTATTTTGCAGTATGTGGTTCATTAAATTGCATATCCTCTAGCAGAGGAATTTCCAATGATACCTGTAAAATTTATGTTGCTACACTGAAAGGTAGTCTGTACCATTACTCAATGAAGACAATTGAGACGGTTCAGTCTGATATGACATTCCTTTTACTGCATACAAGGTAACATCTAGTATAACAATGAAAGATACATATGTAGCAAAACCGTACTTCAGCTTTACAGCATCATGACTGTAAGAATCAATGTCTCTCCTACAAAAGAAGAAGTCCAAACTTTATAGTCTCTAGCTTACATCAGCAGTTTAGAGAATATGTCAGAATAATATGTCTTTCCCATGAAGCTGGTCTGCTTGCAGTTTGTTCAAACACTCTGTGTCTGAAGAATAACTTCTCAGCCTTGCTCTTATCTTGTGTGTCCTGTTGATGAGACACAGCTGCATACAAGAGTTCATTTTGACCTGCTTGTAGATAATAAATTTCACAAACTGCATAGTTTATAAAAGATAAAATATTTTACTTCTGACTTCTAATAACAATGAATGCCAAGCTATATGTTTTAAACTAAGTGAACTTTTGTACTGCACTGAAAAGCAGAGTATTTATTTTACATTTTCAGACAAATCCACTGAAAGCCATTTTTAACTTGTTCACTGCTGAAAGCAGAATATTTCAAATCTCACAATTCCCTCTTTTCAATTAAAAGGTGGAAAATGACTGTTCATTTTCGACTGCAGTTGCACACTCTGAAACCTTGTTCAATTTATCCAGGTTAACCATCATGATTTGTTGGAGTCTGTAAATTTTTCACAAATGACAACTTAAATAGCAATTCCAGATATTTAATATGATTATAATGCTTAGAACTACTACTACAGGATGTATTAACTAATTTAACAAATTCTTTCCTGATGTGAACCAACCCGTAAAGATATCCCACCAATTGTGAGCATTGTCTTTTTTGGTCTTTTCAGCCAAATTAAGTAATTTATCTTTTGCAATGATGCTCAATGCTTCAAAATACAGAAAATGTTTATTTCTTTTTCCAAATACTCTCTGAGAATCTTAGTATTGTTCATTATCTTCCTTAAATTATCCAAAGATACAGATATATTGGAAAGTGATATTAAATCATAACTCCAATTTATGGAAGTATTCACTTCTATGGTTTTAGTAAACACATAGCTCTGATTATTCCATTTAAGGAAATCAAAATGATAAACATCCTACAAAAGGTAATTTTAAATTATGACCTACAATGGTCCACTTAACAGAATGCTGCAGTAAGCATGGTTCATAGATAGCTGAATGCTGCCCACAAATTAATCCATTTTGAGTCTGTGTACAATACTAAATTTTATGTGTTTTTGACACATAACAGTGGTATCAGTAATATTATAATGTGAAAACTGTCCTGTGCAGTATTGTGAAGTACAATATGTTACTTCAGTATATAATTTAATCCAATCTGTATCAGGTACCTATTTATGAAACAGTTGTCACCAAACATTTTCATTCTGTAACATCAATTCAGTTTGTATTTTATTATTTTTAATTTTTACATACAAAGATTGCATCGTGCATTTTGTCCAATTTACAAAAACTGTCATGTTACCATCAAATTTCAACTGATGTAACTGCATATCATCATAATTGTCTAAAAATTGCTGCTGGTAGTTTATATTATGCAGATGTGCTTTCATTATCTCAGGATTCCAAGATGCTTGTAAATGTACAATCTGAGAGATATCTTCCCCCACTGTTTTTAAATGATTAACTAGAATTTTAATATTAGATGCATTAATAGGTTTATAGGTTGGTACTGGGCTATTTGACTGAAGGTATATATTAGCCCAGCCACGTTGTGCGGTATTCACCACCCCTTTCGTAGTTCCCTAGACCCTTGTACTAGCAGCTAGTACCCTTGGCCCCTATCTAGTAGTGCTGTTGGTGTGATCCCCGGTGTGAACTTTCTGTTACCCATCCACTCATCAAGGTTCATCTTGAAGAGTGATAGTGACGGGCTCTGTCTTATGTAGATCGGGACCCTGTTCCATAGTAAGGGAAGTCTCTGCGAAGGGAATCTATCCCTCCAGCATGTTCTATTCATTGTTGTGTTGAGGTTTATATCCCTAGAGCGTGTAGCTTGAGTAGATTTGGTTTTGCTAAGATGGAGCATGTTCAACAATTCTTGGTTGGACATGGCTCTGTACGTTAGACAGAGATCACCTCTGAGAAAGCGGTATGCAACAGAGAACAGTCTTAGCTTTTTCAATTGTGCTGCATAGGGCAACTGTTTGAGGCCATTAATCCTCTTGGTTAGGTACCTTTGTGGTCTCTCCAGCTGCTGGAGATGTCTAGCCAGGTACATTCCAATTGATGCATTGTACTCAATAATGGGTCTGATGAGGGAAGAGTAGAGGGGCACCATCACATCCTTAGATCTTGAGACAAACCCTTTCGTGATCAGATGGGTCACATAGAAGGATTTTCTAACCACTTTGTCAACATGGTTATCAAAGGAAAGCTGACTATCTACTTGGGTCCCTAGATCCCTTATTTCTTCTTCAGATTTCAGGGGATTACCTCCTATGTTGTAGTTTGTGGGTACTCTGTTTTTTCCAAAGGGGATTACTACACATTTTTTTGCATTTAGCTTGAGACCATGGCTTTGACACCATGCATCAGTCTCATTTAGGCCCTTCTGGAGGATGTCCATGTTGGCCGGAGACTCTATTATAGCACCCAGTTTGCAGTCGTCTGCAAACTTAGTCAACCACAGCCCTTCCGTGCTTGCCTGTACTTCTGAGAAGCATATGCCAAACAGGAGGCACCCCAGGACAGAGCCCTGAGGCACACCACTCATTACTGGTCTGGATTCAGACATAGATCCCGCTACTCTTACTTTTTGGGATCTGTCTGAGAGCCAGTTTGCGATCCATCTTGTGACATAAGGGTTTATGCCCAGGCTGATGAACTTATCAATAATACCTGAATGGGGAATGGTGTCAAATGCTTTAGCAAAGTCAAGGTAAGCCGTATGTACCTCCTTTCCCTTATTTATAGCCTGAGTAACTGTCTCAAAGAAATCCACCAGGTTCAGAAGGCATGATCTGCCCTTGACAAAGCCAAACTGTGTGGGGTCCAGCGACTGGAGGTTCCCAATCTTTCCATTTATGAGTTCCATAATGATTCGCTCCATAGCCTTACAGATCAGACTGGTCAGGCTTATTGGTCAGTAGTTCCCAGAGTCAGTTGTGGCCCCACCCTTGTGTAGCGGGACCACCATTGCCGTGCGCCATTCTATGGGCACATATCCTGTGGAGAGGCTGAGACTGAACAGGGTATTAAGATGCGGGGTTAATTCCTTTTGGAGCTCGCGTATGACACAGCCTGGGACACCATCTGGTCCCATGGAGGCAGTGTTTTTAGCTTTAGATAGAGCCTTGTTAACTAACGTATCGGTAATAATTGGACTTACACAATCCCCTAGAATGGTAATAGGTCCTGTAGGTGGTGAGGGGGGTGGGGATTTGCACTGAATGCCTATATGTGTAATGCCTGTGCCTAGGCCTCCCAGCAGAGTATTATTACAATCTTTTGATACTGTCTGTTTACCTTTTTACAGGTAGAAAGAATTTTAACCAAATGGTCTGTATGAACAGAGTAGGTTTACCTGTTAGTATTGATAGAACATATGACTAATGAATGCTACCTGTAATGACTGTGGTATTAGTACATATACTTGTACCCGCCCTTAGCTGGGGGTAATGTCAGTTTGGATGGCATACCAAGATCCATCCACTGGAGTTACCTTTAGTAACTGTGGCTTTTTTAATTGAGCATTAACCTGCAAACATTAAGCATTCAGCATGCACTAAATCACGCTTTTTCCTTAACTGTGGATGCCGGTACTTGTTCTTTACAATGGGCCAGAACTTTTTTGTGCCCAAATGTCCCATTACCTGATGATTAAACTTTATTAACTGTCATGCCTGTTGGCATGGTACATATGGAAGACTAGAACCGTTTTTAAAACATTTTGCATATTATTGCCCTGGACTGTCTCCTAGAAGAGTACATTTTTGTAATGTTTCCTTCAGTCCAAACTTAGTTTGGATCTGCAGCAAATCATGTTGCAAATTTTGAGCTGAAAATGACTGTATGGCATGTGCTGTAGTAGTTTTATCTGGTACACCAGAAAGGTATTCTGTACTGTAATGTCTTTGGAAAAAGCTGTTAAGTATTTAGTTTGTTTTAAATCCCAGTAAATGGCCAAAAGTTGCTGAATGCATGGGTGATATTCCCTCTCAACATGTGTCATTTTTTTACTGAAGAATGTAAAGTCTTTTTCATTTTAGCATCAGAGCCATGAGGCCACTCCTGTAAAAGCACAACAGAGAGTGTGTTGGGTCCTGCTGCTGCCTGTAACACAAAGGAACGTGTTAAACTTGGAGCTATTAGCTCTGTAGCCTTGGCCAATGCTGCCTTTAAATCACAAAAAGCTGTATTTTTCTTTGGTCCTTACTACAGAAAGGGTAATTCTTTCTGGCTAAAAAGCATGTCATGACATGAATTGTACCTTTTTACTTTGAACCTTAAACCCTGCCTCCTGCAGTGTTTGAAGGACCTGTATCACTTTAGCTAAATGCTGTTCTTTTGTTTCAGACACAATTAGTGTATGCTTGCCCTTTGACTGTTACATTCCCTCCCTTTTTGTAAAGGGACCTGCATATTTTAACTGCATACCATAATCCATGCGGAGTGGCCTCCGAAAGACATGCGTGAATGGGCGTGCTTTCGCTGAAGGTTGGGCATCAGGCTGGCAACTCGGCACCATAAAAAGTGACTGCCAATCATTAGCAGACCGGAGTTCCGCTGTAGCGACCCCTAACTGGGAAAAGCCGAAAAGACAAACAACAACGACCATAGTCCATGTACTGACTGTACTTGTAGTAGTATCTCCTTGAAAACAGATTATTAATGGCATGTATGCACAAGTATGACATCTTATTACAATTACCAAACAGGATTTTTGTTAAGCCATCTGGCCTGGTAACCAGTCTTGTTTCCTTGACCTTACAAATTTCAGTACCAGTAACATTTTATGTTATGCAACATTCCTTGTAACTACCCATTCCAGCCTGGAAAGATTTCAGCTTACACACTTTTTTTTTTCTTTCTTTCTGAAATTCCAGACGCTTAACCCATAACTCCTTCAGCACTTACTCATACCTTCAGTCATTTGTTAATATACTTGTAACTTTAACTTGCTTAACTATGCATAATACTGCTTTTGAATACTGTTTTTACTGGAGTCTTTGCTATTTTTTATGCTGTCATACGATTACAAAATATTGTAATAAACAAAATATACATTTGCTGTTGTCTGCCTTTTGCTGCACTTTAGGTGAAAAAAAATACATGCATGTCAGTCTTATGACATCATGTCTTTACTGTGTTTAACTACTGTAGTAAATTATTTTCTATCAGGGTAGTTACTGCCTTCGTTGAAGGTTGGGCATCGGGCTGGCAACTCGACACCATAAAAACCAACTGCCAATCATTAGCGGACCGGAGTTCCGCTGTGACAACCCCTAACCGGGAAAAGTCGAAAGACAAACAACAACAAGTAGTTACCTGCTGTTACTTTAAGTCTTTACTAGCCAGATTATATTTGTCAGTATTCTGTTCTGCTGACTTTAAAGGTTTTATGCACTTCTGAAAAAGTGTTTACATATGTTGTCTAAACTTTTTGAACTCACTCTGACTATGTCTTATTAAACCTGTTTGTCAGTTTACCATGAACCTCGTCTCTGTTAATGTGCAGTGCTTTTATGCCACTTTTGCTGTATATAAGCCATGAAATGCTGAGGAATATAATTTCAGAAGCAACACTCAAGTGTATCATTGCATACAGTGCCTACAGTTTTAAGAACCCAAGCTTCAAATGTAATCATGTTATTAAAAATACCCTTCTGTTCATCCCACTTAGGGAGAGTTTTTAACATTAGCTAAATATGCTGTTTTAGCAGCCCCATATTTCTGTGTCTCTGAGCTTGTAGTCTCCTCCTTTGCAACAATGATGTCATGCTGTGTGTTAGCCAGTTGCCTGTCATATGTTTATTGCAAACAAACAGTTAACCCTTTTATTATACAAATAGCTTTACTACCTTGTTTAATAACAGTTTATGTTTTAATTTTAGTCTGTGAGACTTTCAAAACTGAGAAAATAATTTTGTACATTTAGCAGTGTCAGCATGCATTTTATCAGACGCATTGCATTTATCACAGTAAATCTGAAAGTGATCCATGAGATCAAAATAAACTAATGGAAATCAGACTGTAAAGTACAAACTTTGACATATAGAAACAAGAACCAAGCATTAATTTACCCTGGTTGTGTTCCAGGTTTTGTACAATATGTACAATACGTTTATGACAAGGCATGCAAAACGCAACATTTAAATAAAACATTTCTGTACATTCTGTGACACTTCTGCCCAATGTAGTAAAGACTTACAGGTGCTAACATGCTGATTATACTATATATTTAAATAATTCCACACATCTACATATGATTCAGATACATTAACAGTAAAATACTTAGTGCACTTCTTGGCATTTTCATGACTTGCATTCATTGTTAAAAGAAAAACAGAAGAAAATATTTACCACAAATGTTCAGAAGAAGGTGATCAGGTTTGACACGAAGATCAGTTGTGGAAGAGTTTTCTGCTGTCAGTCACTAGGTGCTGGTGAAGTTGGGACTGGCAGTGGGACCCACTACTCGTATTTCACCGTCTGAAGAAAAATTACTGTACTGCCCTGTATTGCACCGCAGTGTTTTCATCTGTCAGGCAATGGATGAAGTAGTAGGGGGAAAAAAAAGAGTTGTCTCAAGAGAAGAACTATGCAGGAATGTCACACTGTGAGAGGCACCTCTGCAGGTCACACCTCCCTGTTTTGTTTGAACTGGCCTGGTCTCGTCACTGTAAAATTTATGTCACTACACTGAAAGGTAGTCTGTACCATTACTCAATGAAAACAATTGAGCCGGTTCAATCTGATATGAACATTCCTTTACTGCATACGAGGTAGCATCTAGTATAACAATGAAAGATACATATGTAGCAAAACCGTACTTCAGCTTTACAGCATCATGACTGTAAGAATCAATGTCTCTCCTAGAAAAGAAGTCCAAACTTTATAGTCTCTTTCTAGCTTACACCAACAGTTTAGAGAATATGTCAGAATAATAAGTCTTTCCCATGAAGCTGCTCTGCTTACAGTTTGTTCAAACATTTTGTGCCTGAAGAATAACACCTCAGCCTTGCTCTTATCTTGTGTGTCCTGTTGACGAGACACAGCTGCATACAAGAGTTCGTTTTGACCTGCTTGTAGATAATAAATTTCACAAACTGCATAGTTTATAAAAGATAAAATATTTTACTTCTGACTTTTAATAACAATGAATGCCAAGCTATATGCTTTAAACTAAGTGCACTTTTGTACTACACTGAAAAGCAGAGTATTTATTTTACATTTTCAGACAAATCCACTGAAAGCCATTTTTAACTTGCTCACTGCTGAAAGCAGAATATTTCAAATCTCACAATACCAATTTACTCTACCTCATTTTTAAACCATATAATGTTAGAATCTAAATTCTTCTACTGCCATCTTCCTTGTCTTGGTCTGCCATGTTATGCAGCACCAAAATTACTCCCAACAGGAAACAGCAGTTAAAAATGTTTCTTAAACAATAAAGCTACATGATCTTTAAATGTTCATATGTATTTCGTAAAAATATACAAACACACAAAAAAGAATAAAACAAAACAAGGCATGTGCCATAAAAACATAAAACAGCAAAAAACATAATTTATACTATATATATAAACAATCAGATGGAAATGTAAGAAAGAAAGAAAAAAAACAGATTAACATTTTCAAATAAAATTATAACACTCCAACTATTTTATAAACAATCCTACCCTTCAAACGTTATGTTAACACAATCAGATTCATTATTGTCCTATGTTATCTAGGTACCCAGGTCTAGTAATCTAAAAATTATAAACACATCTTAACTTGTCATTTCCAAAAAAAGTATATCAAATCTGAATCTTATTTCACATACAGAAATACATAAAAACATGAGAATTACATTACACAAAACTAACAGCAAGTAAATGAGCAGTACCTAATCAACAGAATAGGAAAAACAATTGACACTGTATCCAATCTATCTATTTTTATGTCTTTCTGTCTTGAATATGGACTTGTATATCTCTATTTTGAGTATTTAGGAATGCTTTGTGCAAAAGTCGATAACACATTTTTAATGTGATGAAAAAATATGTATGTTGTTTAATTCAGAGATTGTATTTCAACACAACAAATGTAAGACTCAAGCCTCTTTTGCACATGTAAAACACAGAATTTTTTGCAGATCGCAAATCCATAATACTAGTCTCATAGGCCTCTGGCCACTGATCTGCTAACCTCTTCATTTATAGAAATGACCACATTTTCTGAGAGAAAGGACATTCCATAAGAGTATGATTGTATTTTTGTGACCAGTCGTAACTCAGGCTGAGATGATTCATCTTGCACGAATTTATATTTGAAGTTACCTCTTATAGTTGCTTTTTCAAGAAAAACAGGCGGTTGATATATTGTGTACATCCAGGGATATAATTTATCAACTGCAAATCAAGTCAAGCAATAAGAGCTTTCTTGCCCATTCAGTCCACTTCCATTAGGTAAGGCTTGCTTTACTATCATACATAATTTTTTCTCCTATCTTTAATCTATGTTTCCATTTTAAAATAGATGGGCTGTTACATTAAATACTAAATCCTAAACTTCATCTGTTGTCTTCCTTAGAAATGTCTCCATCTGATGGATCTTCCTGTCATATGTTCCATAAATACCTTTTCAGATTTATTTGATGTTAAGTTGTCATTCTCGCCTTCATTCTTGCTGGATGGGTTCGGAGCTGATCCTCGGCTCTGACTCAGCCTATACTATAGCTCAAGAGCTATTTTTACCGGCTCGAGGCAGCCCTATAACCCACAATACCATGCGCTAACTCCCCAGATCTCGTTTGCCGCTGCTGAGGTTGTCTTTTTTTACCGGCTCAGGTCAGTAAGAGATTTATTCTATTTAACTAAAATTTCAGGTAGTTTCTCCAGTTAGTTACCCTTGTTTAGGTCACTACTAATTGTACAACCCTTTTTGTAGCCTTTTTCCCTTCTCTAGTTAATTTTTATCTTTGGGCCTACGGGCTTTACCTTAGTTTTCCCCACCCCTTATAGTGTCTGTGTGTGTGGGTTTTAGTCAGTTCCCTTAACTTTCCTAATTTTAAGTTGAGTGTGTGTGTGGACTGACTGTGTTTACTGTGGATAGGACTATGTCCAAAGACACTAAGGTCTCGGGATTCAAGAAGTGTGACTCGTGCTGTCAGAAAATGTCTCTGACAGACGGTCACACTTCTTGTGTCTATTGCTTGGGGCCTTTACACCTGCAGGACTCTTGTTCCGTCTGTCACGGGTTTAGTTCAAGAGTCCTGCAGGAGAGGCGTAATAAGCTCATCCTAAGGGGCTTGTTAAAGCCTGATGACTCCCCGTCCAAGTCTGGCTCGGGGAAGTCTTCAAAAACCGCCAAACCCTCGGCTCCAGCTTCTGAGTCGAGGGCTGGCGTTATCGAGATGGCTCCGACATCGGTTCCATCCAGATCCGAGGTGGGTAAACTGGTATCCGCTCCAAAACCAGCATCAGAGCTGACCCCAGCGCGCAAGCGCTCTAGATCCCCCTCGATAGACTCTGTCCGATCGGCTCCGAGATCCCCTCTCCTATCGGAGCGGAGTCATAGGACTCCCTCATCTAGGTCATCCAGGCTCTCCGATCACGACATCGAGAGGGTGGTCAGTAGGCTCATAAAATCTCAGGCACTAGCACAAATGCTCCGGAGCCCATCTCACCAGACTGTGGCTCCTTTGGTACCGCCATCGATTCCTCCTCCAACTCACCTCTCGAGTTCGGAGCCGGAGTTTGTCGGAACCGTAACCTTACCCACGTCGGAGCCGATACTCCCACCTTCGGCTCCGGTGTCGTTGGCTCCGACCTCTTCATTGGTTCCGTCCTTGGAGAGGTCCGGGCGCCGGGACTCCATTGTCGGCTCTGAGGGGGCGAGTGGCATCAGACCCTTGTCCGACCCCGCTCTCCATCTCAGAGCTTCGGCTCTGGTTAGTTCAGCCCTGACATCATTCTCGGAGCCTTCTCTGTTGGTGCCGGGGGCGGTTCCGGTCTCTTCGGAGCCGGGACTAACTTTGGTATCTGATAGGGGAGCCTTCGAGGTGATGAGGAGCGTGCTGGACCCAGTGTCCACTCCAAGGTTAAGTTCTGCAGCTCCTCCCTCTACAGTGCCTGTTACTGTCTCTGGCCACCCTCCTATATCTGACAGCAGAGATCCGAAGCATAGGGTACCCACCTTGGGTGTCTCCTCCTCTTCCGAGGGCTCCCCTGAAGTTTCAGGGGAACCCCCTAGGAAAAGAAAGTGCAAGAGGAAGCACATAGACTCCCCCGAGTCTGTCACGTCAGACACCGACTTGGAGTCGGAGGGTTCCCCCAGATCCCCCTCTGAGGATGTCTCTTTCTCAGACATCCTAGAGATCCTAAAACAGAGGGGAAATTGGTCCACTCTCAAACCTTCTGAGGACGAGCCAGTTTACATTGACGCTTTTGGATCTCACCCTTCCACCTCCTGGGTGTCTCCCCCTTTCGACCCACTAATGGAGGTGGTGGCTAGAAAGGCATGGGCAGCTTCTGACTCAATGGAACCTACCCCTAGGAGGCCTTCTAAATTTATTTCTGCACCAGAGGACAAGTCCTTTGTCACCAAAGGCGTTTCAGTTGATGCTATGGTGGTAGCAGCAGCCACTAAGAAGGAATTGGCTGATCCTTCTGTACCTGTTCATCCTCCTAACAAAGAGTCCAGGACCATGGACAGGTACGGCAATTGGACATTTGCTTCAGCGACCTTTACTATGCGATCGCTGAACTATTTATGTCATTTCACCCGCCTTCAGAGAGACCTGCTCAAAGAGCTGGGTGAAACGGTACAGGATCCTTCTGCTGTGGGGTATCAGGACAAGATAAACTCCCAGCTGGCCACCCTGAACTCCATTGTTAACTCCTCCATGCGGCTTATCTCTTACGCAGCCAATGGAGCGAGTAGGGCCGCTGGCACAGGTGTTGCGTTGAGACATCACGCTTGGATGCGACTCTGTAACTTTGCCGATCCCTTCAAGGCATCCTTCATCAACACCCCCTTTGATGGTTCAGAATTGTTTGGACCTCAGGTGAAGAATACCCTCACCAGACGCGAGCAAGATGGTAAGACTCTCTCTGCCGTGGGAGTCCATTTTTCCACACCTTCTAGACCTTATCCTAAGGGACAGAGAGGTGGAAAGATGTGGTTCCACAAACCACAGGGAGTCGCGCCTGCCGCACGTGGTGAATTTCCCCCTAGAGGCAGAGGGGGGAATAATAACAGACGCCACCCTAGGGGCAGAGGGGGTCCACAGAACCAGGGTTCCAGGGAATCTTTCCCTGACCAGCCCTTTCAGCATCCCTGAGAAGCTGCCCGACTGTCCGCCTTCGAGGCAGTCGGGGGAAGATTATCTCTGTACCCGGAAGCCTGGCAATCCCTCTCCCAAGACCCATGGGTACAGAAGATCATATCTGAGGGTTACAAAATTCCCTTCACTTCCCCTCTGGTACAACCGCCAAGACCCCTACCAGACGTACCACCAGCACAAAGGGGTCAGGCTCAGCTAGAAATAAAAAAGCAGTTAACAAAGAGTCATCCAGGCAGTCCCAGCAGATCAACCTGGATCCGTAATCTACTCCAGATTCTTTTTGGTACCAAAAAAGACTGGAGACTGGAGACCCATTTTTGGACCTCAGCAGATTGAACAACTCTGTACAAAAGACAAAATTTCGGATGGTAACACTGCAGTCCATTTTACCCTTTTTGGGCAGAGACAACTGGATGTGCTCCTTAGACCTCCAGGATGCGTACTATCATATAAAGATACACAGGCACTCCAGGAGGTTTCTCCGCTTCCGGCTGGGAGCCAGTCATTATCAATTCAGAATCCTGCCCTTTGGTCTCACCACAGCCCCCCGGGTGTTCACCAAATGCTTGGCAGGGGTCATGGCTCACCTGAGACAAAAAGGATTCCAGGTGTTTCCATATCTAGACGACTGGCTCATTTCCACTACCACCAAGCAGCATCTTATAATGGCCAGGGATTACACTATTCAACTTTGCAACAGTCTAGGTATTTCTATAAATTTTGCAAAGTCCTCCTTGTTGCCTTGTCAATGTATAAACTTTATAGGCGCCTTATTAAACACCACAGAAATGTCTGCAACATTACCACCTCAGAGAGTGTCAGACATAAGGCGGAATGTTCATTCCCTGTTTCAGCCCAACAGAGTTCAAGTCAAGCTAGTATTGAAAGCATTAGGCCTCATGGCAGCGGCGATTCATCTACTCCCATTAGCCCGCTTCCACATGAGGCTCCTTCAGTGGATGCTGTTTTCTCAGTGGTCCTTTCAACAGCTACCAATGACTCACAATATTTTGATAACCCCTTCTTGCAAGAATCATCTCTCCTGGTGGCTGGTTTCACCTAAGCTTTTTCAGGGCAGACCCTTTGTTCCCCCCCACCAGTTGCCACGGTGACAACGTATGCCTCCCTGATCGGGTGGGGGGGGCATTATCAGGGCAGGACGGTCCAGGGCACATGGCAACAATCAGAACTCCACCTGCACATAAATGTCCTGGAGATGAGGGCGGTGCTTTTGACGTTGCAAGCCCTTCAGAGCTCTCTTCCCACAAGGACTATAGCAATTCAAACGGACAATATGTCTGTAGTGTGGTACATAAACAAGCAGGGCAGAACAAAGTCCTACCCCCTATGTCGAGAAGCACTCAGACTTTGGCAATGGGCAATTTCCTCTCAATGGTTTCTGATAGCAATGCACATCCCCGGGAAGTCCAACGTCATAGCGGACAGATTGAGCAGAACTATCCTCATGCCTCACGAGTGGTCTCTAAATCAAGCGGTAGCAGACAGAATATTTCAGAAGTGGGGCCAGCCTTGCTGCGATCTTTTCTCAACTCCTCAAAACAGCAAGTGCCTCGACTTCTTCACACTCTTTCCTCTACCAGGCCATCCCCCCAGAGACGTTCTTGTTCACGTTTGGCCCCGGGGTCTTCTATATGCCTTTCTTCCCTTGCCATTGATCTCGCAATTAATTCAGAAAGCAACCGCATTGAGATCCAAAATGATCCTCATTGCCCCATTTTGGCCTCGACAAGTATGGTTTCCATTTCTGCACAGTTACCTACTGGAACAGCCTTGGCATCTGGAACCCCTTCCGGATCTGTTGACCCATTTCACGGGCAAGCTGCATCAGTCTCTTCATTCCCTCAACCTCACAGCTTGGTTGCTCCACTTTCAGCCTTAGCCAGGCTTCCCCTTATTTCTCCTCCTGTTCATGATATCATTCTAGCTTCCCATAAGTCCAATACTAGGAAGACGTATGCGAGTAAATGGAAGCGTTTTTCGCATTGGGCACAAACTAAGTCCCTAGATCCTTTTCATGCACCCATTCATAAGGTTCTAGATTTTCTGGCAGAGCTTTTTCATTCAGGGTCATCGTCGGCCACTATCAGGGTACAATTAGTGGCCATTGCTAATTTTCATGTTGGGCTCTCAGAAGCAAATATTATGTCCCACAAAGTTTGTAAAGCCTTCCTCAAGGGAATCTTTTTGCTTAGACCTCCAGTTAAAGATCCACCTCCACAATGGGATTTGAATTTAGTTCTAACCTCATTGATTCTGCCTCCCTTTGAACCTGCAGCTTCTTGCTCCCTCAAGCTTCTTTCTTGGAAAACTCTGTTTTTAGTAGCCATAACATCTGCCAGAAGGGTATCGGAACTTCAAGCTTTGTCGGTCCGTCCCCCTTATTTGGTCTTTCACAAAGACAGGGTAACTCTCAGAACAAACCCTTCCTTCCTACCGAAAGTGTCCTCGGAAACAAATCTAAACCACTCCATTGACTTGCCTGTCTTCTTCCCAGACTATGTTAACAGGGCTGAACAGAAATTACATTCATTAGATGTTCATCGCCAATTGCGGTATTATCTAGACAGGACAAAACAACTCAGAAAGTCAGACCAGCTCTTTCTCTCTTATGCTGCAGGAAAGAAAGGGCTTCCGGTATTGAAGGTTACTCTTTCCAGATGGTTGACATCTATTATTACCTTTGTCTATGAGTTGAGACACAGGCAACTTCCGTCTAGGCCTAAGGCTCATTCAACCAGGGCACTATCAACATCAACGGCATTTCAAGCAAGGTTACCACTAGATGCCATATGTGCAGCAGCTACATGGGCTTCCAAACATACCTTTATTGCCCATTACAAACTTGATATAGCGTCCAGAAATAGAGCTGACTTTGGTTCCACCGTACTCAGGAGTCTGTTCCATTGAGCCACCCAGGACTAAGATGCTAGGGACGCTGTCTCATCCAGCAAGAATGAAGGTGAGAATGACAACTTAACATTAAGAAGTTATGTTCTTACCATAATGTTCCATGTTAGTTGTCTTCTTCTCGCCTTCTTTCTTACGTCCCTCCCTCCTGCCCCCTAGCCTGGATAGACTTCAGGTCTCTGAGTCCTTCCATTTCTGGAGGTATAACATGTTACGGTTTCCCAGTATCCTTAATGTTACTAGCAGGGTGCCTGTACTTGCAAATAAGGATTATGATATTATATTTATACTATGTCTTAGCTTCGAAATGAGATCTGGGGAGTTAGCGCATGGTATTGTGGGTTATAGGGCTGCCTCGAGCTGGTAAAAATAGCTCTCGAGCTATAGTATAGGCCGAGTCGGAGCTGAGGATCGGCTCCGAACCCATCCAGCAAGAAAGAAGGCGAGAAGAAGACAACTAACATGGAACGTTATGGTAAGAACATAACTTCTTATTATATTTGGTATCATCAGGGTGTCAGTTAATTTTATTTGTGGGCTTATACCTAGGGTATGTGTATTTACATCAGATCAAGTAGGATAACAAATAATACTGTTACTTTAAAAAAGGATGTTAAAATGCACCATGAGGGTACTGCCTAGCTCTAAATTTAAGGCTGATTTATACATACCCCTCAGAGGCAATTGATTGCCGTCCGTTCCTTAGTGTGCTGGAGTAACATAATACACTACCACTGATATAACATGGTTGCCGGCATTCCCTCATCACACAGTCTGATCCTCTTTTGTGTTACCTTCAACAATGCAGTCATTTCATAGTAATATACTAGGAAGGTGTACATTTATTCCATGCTTAATACAAATCTTTACTGCCAGGAGTAATTTGTGGATCATGTTGCTAGGTGGCAGTCCTCTCCCCATTTAAAACTAACAGAATAGCATTTAAATTTAGAAGAAAGTCAGCTATTATTGGTAAATCAAAAATAATACCTAACTTTCCAACTTTCTCTCCTTGTCCAGGTATCACACAGATTTCCGAGAAGATCCCAGATGGGGGGAAATCAGCTTAATTCATTTGCTGGGCTGTTTTGAAAGCAGCCCATCATTACACTTATCCCACAAATGTGAACTCTTGTCAAGGATATCAGGAACACTGAATGAAGTAGTGAGGAGTCCTTTGCAGTGGTCCAGGCTGCCTCAGGTGACTTGAGACAGTCTTTGACTGAAATGGAAAGCGAGGGCAAACACAGGAGTGCTTATGCACAAGCAGATGAGCATTTTTTTGTAAAATATTTTTTTTTTTGCTGTTTACTGAGACTCTTCTACTGCCAGCATGTCTGATGGTAAATATTTTATTTAATGCATGTATGTTGTATGTATATGCATATGTGTGTTGGGGGTATAGATACTATCAATTGTCCCTGATTTTGTAAAATGTCTCTGGTTTTTTAGTCATATTTTAGTTTGTTTATAAAGGTTGTAGTTACTCCTAGCAAATCAAATTGCTGCCACTAAATAATGATGACAAACATTTGACTTTCAGACTTAATAGCCTTCAAAAAGGCTAACGCAAAGACTGCTATTTTAGTAAGTTTCTTATTGTATAAAGGCAATGGCTGCAATTGATAATGGTGCTTTGTTGACCATTATTTGTATCTTTCTTGTTGATTCTTGATCAACAGAGAGCCTATAACAAGCACGATAACAAGATCCTGTAGAAGTATTAGAAATATTTCAGAAATTGTATGAAAGTCTGTATAAAGTAGAGAAATATGGAAATCCAAGAAAAGGTACAAATGGAAATGTTTCTGGAAGAATTAAATATGCCAAAGTTACAGGTAGATAAGGCACAATTATTAAGTTAGGATAGAAGGAGATGAGATAAAAATGGTGATGTATAACCAATCTAGATGAAAGTCCCCAGGAGATAAAAAGAACTGATAAAGATCTGGAAAGTTTGGTTTAACAGTATTTTAAGAGGAGGAGAAGTACCAACATCCAGGAAGAAAGCAGTGGTAGCTGTTAATATCTAAGATTCATCAGATCCAGCTTCATACAGGCCTATTTCAATACTAAACCGTGATTATAAAGTAATCATCTCTATAATGGCTAAAAAAATGGCAAAAGTAATGCCAAAATTAATAGATATGGATCAATGTGGTTTTGTGGAGGGGAGGCAAACATTTTACAACATTAACAGAACACTGATGATCCAGAGGGAACCAGAATGTAAGAAAATACCACTGTTGTTGGTGGGTCTTGATGCATTTGATGGAGTAAGCAAGGCAATTGAAACATTTGCATTCCCTGATAAAATTATAAGGTTGATTGGGAGGCTATATGAGGGATCAGAGGCATACAATTAAAGTGGGTGGGTTCCTCTCTGATAATTTCTGCTTGAGCAGAGAAACCAAGCAGGGGTGTCCTCTCTCCCCTTTGTTATTTGCATTATATTTAGAACCATTGAGAAAGAAGATAAAGGACTCAGAAATTCAAGGATATAATTGGTATGGTGATCAAGAAAAGCTGGCTCTATTTTCAGATGATATTATTTTATACCTGGCAAAACCAGAAAGGGACATTACAGTGTTGTGGAACATTTTGAGACAGTTTCAGATCTTTTCTGCATACAGAATTAATGAAGCTAAAACAACGGCAATAGCAGTAAATTATCCCCGGGATTCATGGCCACCAAATTCCATACAGGAACAGTGTAGCTGCACCATGGAATATGGCTGCTGAGCGATCCACGAAGATGCCATTTTGATGTGCACGAGCAGCCCTACACTGTTCCTGCACAGATAGCCGTGCCGTTTGGTAATCAGCTAATTTGCTGGTGAAAACCATGCAAATGAGCTGATTTAGCAATCCTGCAAGGAGGCAGGTCCCCATGCAGGAACAGTGGTATTTGCAGAAATGTATTTGGTTACTAACCGAATACATTTCTGCAAATAAGCAAATAAAGGCCTGACAGCACCCAAAAAAGCATGTATTGACTATATTGGGCATGACAATGACCAAATATATGACCATTGGCATGGAAAAATCACCCAATAATTTAAAAAACAAAGTTTAATTTATTTTTGGCCAATCTCGGCCATTTAAGCATGGGGAAGCACCGCGCAAATGGGATGGTGGGGAAAATAAAAAAAAAGGGGAAAAGACAATTGTAAGGGAAATCTGCATTTTGCCATGATAGTCAATGGCATGCAGAAAGTAAACAATGGCAGGGACCAGTGGTTGCTAAGATGGGGCAGGCTCTTGTGTAGTGCAGTAACTATGGAGTAAGGCAGTGAGGTAAGTTAATGAGGGGACTTATATTGAATCACAAAATTCTTCTAAGTGTCACACTGCACCTAACCGTGTACATGCTCTAACATGAACATGTAGACAGGA
This sequence comes from Protopterus annectens, assembly GCF_019279795.1. Lineage (NCBI taxonomy): Eukaryota > Metazoa > Chordata > Ceratodontiformes > Protopteridae > Protopterus > Protopterus annectens. The sequence goes on along the minus strand of NC_056743.1, from coordinate 1,597,889,468 downwards.
GAAGCAACTAACGTGAAAAGAGAGTGTGTCATGCTTGCTGTAAACACATTGGAGCTCTGTTGGCTGGGTTTGTGCTTAGCTAACCACAGCTAAGTGAGGGGGGTGTGTCTGAGGCTATATAGTCTTATTCCATGAACTGAGGAGCATGTTCGTGACCAAGAGAGGGCGATTTCCTGTTGTTTACACTAGCTAAATGGGTCAGGGTGGTGTGCCAGGAATTAAACAGGAAGGACATAGGAAAAGTAAAAGGAAATAGCAGAACAAGGGAAATGCAGTACAAACAGCAATATGGGATACTGCAACACACAATGGGCCATTGAAAGCACTCATTAATACAGCTAGCAGGTGGCTGCATAGCAGAAAATGGGAAGAGATGTAAAAAAAAATAATAAGAAAGGGCAACAGCACAATAAATGAGAAATGAAGTAGAATTCACTAATATGAGACTCTTGCAACTCACAATGGGCCAAGTTAAACACACAATAATACAGCTGGCAGGTGGCTGCATAGCTGAAAGTGGGAGGAAATGTAAGTAAAAAATAATTAAAGAAAAGGCAACAGCAGAATAAAGGCAATCATGCACAAATTACCAGTAATGCCTCTAACACTCACAGTGGCCAAATCAAAGCCATGTGTAATATAGGTGGCAGCTGGAATGTATCATAGTCAGTAAATCATACAGGCAGCATCAGCAGCACAACAGTTTAATGTATGGAAACACGTTAAAGTCTGTCTTTTCCCACAAACTCTGCACCATTGGTGTATACATTAGTGAACATTTTAACTGGAAAAATGTTAGGGCCTGCCATTGCTTTGATCCATCAGCATGTGCTAGAGGCTAAGGGTGGAGAGGAGGATAATGCTGACAACCATCACAGACCAAGGAGGAGGAGGAGGAGAGTGTTTAGACCCAGGGTAACCTACCAGGGGCTACATGATCTGGAGATAGTAGAGCACTATGGGTGGACAGGGATATACTGCAGCAAATCACCGAGCTGTGCAGGCCTCAACTCTGAACTAGAACCAACAGAGGTGAACTCATCCCAGTGGATACCAAGGTATGTGTAGCCTTAAGAATTCTAGCTACAGGTACTTTCCAAAGACCTACTGGGGACATCATGGTAGTCTCACAGGCATCTGCATCCAGGGTACTCCACCAGTTCCTGGATGCCATGCTACCACATGCTGGTGAGCACATTTACTTCCTCAACACCTGTGAGGAGAGGACCAGCAATATGCACCTCTTCCACCATGTAGCAGAATACCCAGAGGACGTACATCCACATCAAAGCACCACCCGGTGAACAGGGTAGGGTCTACATAAACCGCAAGTGCTTCCCGTCCATCAACTGCCAAGTCATGTGCAATGCCCAGGGCATTATCATGAATGTGTGTGCTGGCAGCCCTGAAAGCTATCACAATTCCCACATCTGGCATTCATCACAGCTGTACCAGGTATTTGCCAGTGGGGGCATCCTGTATGGCCATCTGGTGGGGGATGCTGGCTAGGCACACACACCCACATAAGAACACTATAATGAGGCACACACACAAACCAGGATCATTATAGAGTGTGTGTTTGGGATGCTGAAGTCATGGTTCTGCTGCCTTGACATATCTGGTGGAGCATTGCAGTACTGTCCAGCCACATGTGCACACATGTTCATAGTATGTGTCATGCCACACAATATGATCCTGCGGAAGCACCTGCAGCAGGAACAGCATGGGGAAGGGCCACACAGCCCACCACCATTGCCAAGGTCCCCACAGGCACAAAGGGACTCACAGGAGGAGGCCCCTGAGCCTGCTCCTGTAGGTAGACGGAGGCATGCCCAGTATACTCAGGCCTTGGCAAAGAGGCAAAACATAGCACACACACTGACACTGTAGGGACCCCAGGGGCTGACACCTCTCTCTGACTCGCACACACAGTAAAATAGATGACACACACATCACATTACCTGTAACTTAACATGTATAGGCAGTGTACTGTGTGTATCTTACATAAGCAGCCCTCAAGCACTGTCCTCATAACTGCCACAAGCACAAGGTGAATCAGTCTTCTTAACAGTAAATGAATAGAATAGTATGTTCTGCTAGCATATCTATGGTAATACTGCATGCATGGAAGGGAATGGGGTGGCCTACTGGGATAGCAGCACACAACAGACAGCTATGTGGGCCACCAGGAAATATCTGGCCAAAACTGGCATCCACACACTATGCAGTAGTACCCAAGGTGGCAAATATCACTGCAGTGTAGGTGTGGGGACAACTAAGTGGGGGTCATAGGTCACAGGCATGGATGTCAGGGTGGGGGTCCCATAACCACCCCTCACACCCATACACCAAGTCAGCAGTAGGAAACCACAGATAAATGTCTGTTAAAGGCACACAAATGGTGGCAATGTTGAATGAACCCCCTACAGACTCACACAGTGATAGCACAGTAGGACCCACAGTTGCAGTAAGGCTATGAAGGGTAAGAAGTCTGAAACTCAAATGTATGCCAGTACAATCTGACCTGAGCTCTTTACTAATATGCATCCAGTCCCCATGACAGGCCACAATGGTATAGTAAATGGAACCAAAATGTAAAGCAAATACCAGCACAGTCTGTACAAATGTGTACAGTGGATAGGTGTGCCCCCCCATATACCCACATAAATGCAGTAACATATATGTTTGCATGGAAATAGCAGCATAGCACACATTGGCAGGGCCATGACAATACACATAAAAACATGTTGCCTGTCCACAATATGCAGGGGTCAATGAGCTGTATGTGTGGTTACTACTGTCTGGATCTGGCCAGCATGTTCTCCTGGCAGTCATCTTGTACTGCCTTAGGTACAGTGCTGTCTTTGACAGGGCCATGTGCAGTTAACTGCAGTGCCAACTGTTATGCATGGCAGTGACACCCACTGCTCTGCCACTGACATACCTGGATTCACAGTGCTATGTAGAATATGCTACACATATTACTGACATCTTGAATGATGTATAGCAGAGGTGCCAAGGCTTTTGTGAATATAAGTGCTGTATGGTACTGTTGCCAGTGGTCATTCTCAATAATCATTTTTCTCATATTTGCTTTTAGAAATAATGGACATGCCTACACAGCTGAATGCACTGTGTACCCACACCCATAGCTCCCAACCTCTGACAGCAAGATTTCTGGACAAGGGCAGAAAGAAAAGTGGAACAAAAGCACAATGATACGCATGTGTTGTAAATATTGCCCTTACATACTGAGAAAGTTGGTGGGGTGAGTGGTTTGCAGTAGTGGGAATTGTCTGAAGGTTATGTATTCGGAAACAGTAATGTCTGTATTATTTTGTAACATCACACTTCAATTATATGTAACTAACTTGCCATAAAAACACATGTTTATGTAGAAAGGATGAAACCTCTAGCCAAACACCTGGACAACCTGCCAAAAAATGTATAGGTCAGAGGTATGCATACACAAGGATATGAGATCTCAGGTTAGAAAGATACAACACAAGCAGGAGATCCCCAGCAATTATATCACCAGGTTGTTGGACTGTTCACACAGCTGTATGTCATTACTACACTAGCTGTAGCTGCATCTCACAAATGGCCTTGTTGGGCAAGAATGTACATAACTGGCCTCATAATATTGGTCTGTGCTTCATACAACTAGTATTCCCCTGGTAAAGCAATGTGATGATCTGAGGATGTCTGACACTAGGTAATGACACAATACATTGCAGTGTCAGACTACAGATATATCGGAAAATGTCTGCTAAACAAACCCAGTACCCTAAGGAAAGTCCTGTGTACATCTGAGAGGTGTGGCTGTAGCACACAAAACCCTGGACTGGAATACACCTATCTCTGGAATGGAGTTCCACCCTAACTATAGAAGGTCACTTTGGGCATGCTCCTACACTTACAGAATCACAGGACATGTTGGAACCCACATCTGAATATATGACTGTATTGTGTATTTATGTCCATGCATACAGACAGCTATATACACCTTAACTGTCCCCACACACACACATCAGACAGGATTACCCACAGCTAGCTGTAGGTGACCCATATGTGATATATCTTCATCTGTTGTGTAAGATACACACACACACACACATATATATGGGCAACAGATAACATATGTCAAGCATACACACACATAGATGTGAAGAACTGAGAGACAGACAGTGATACAGAGATAGACACAGGGGGACACAGACAGAGTGAGTCACACACACGGATACCCTGGAAGGCATACAGTGATGTCCTGCTGTGGCATGCCAGTTCTAAACAGTCGCACATCCCAGCATTAAAGGTGAGCCCCATTGTGTAACAGTACTGAGGTTGAGTTTATAATATCACGTCACCTGCATGTGTCTGGTGTGTCTCCATAGGTCCAGGTATTAGGAGTCTCTTCCCACTCAGTACACTTCACATTGCCTTACTTCACAAGATCTGCTGCTTTTATTCATCTTAGAAGTACCATTGGACACTGATCACCCCTATAAGCTCTGTAGAGTATGTGATAACTGCATAACACTATAATAGAAATAACTAGATAGGTAGGGGTTCTAATCTCAATACTGGCAACTGTGTGTGTGTGTGTGTGTGTGTGTGTGTGTGTGTGTGTGTGTGTGTGTGTGTGTGTGTGTGTGTGTGTGTGTGTGTGTGTGTGTGTGAGTGAGACAGTTGTGTATGTGAGAGTGATGGGGTGTGTGTTTGTTTATAGGTGAAACAGTTTTAGGCTAGTCCTACCCACAAGACTTCTCAGTTCCCCACTTTATCAGTCCTGCTGATGTCATTCCCCTTATTGGCACCTTTGGCCCATTTTCAGCCCAGTAAGCTCCGCAGCATGTGTGATAACTGCATAATACAATAGTACAAAATACTAGCTTGGCAGGGGTTCTATTCTCAGATCTGGCAAATAAGTTTGTGTGTATGTTTGTAAGAAGTATTTTGATGTCTCCCACCCACTGCCCTACTTTATCAGTCCTGCTGATGTCATTCCCCTTACCAGCACCTTTGGCCAGTTGTCAGCCCACTAAGCTCCGTTAGTGTGTGTGATAACTGCGTAACACAATAGTACAAATGACTAGCTAGACAGGGGTTCTAATCTCAGATCTGACAAATGAGTGTGTGTGTAAGTTGATAATAAAAAGTATTTTGATAAGTCTCCCACCAACTGCCCTTCTTTAACACTCCTGCTGATGTCATTCCCCTTATCAGCACTTTTGGCCAGTTATCAGCCCAGTAAGCTCTGTAGCACATGCTATAACTGTGTAACACTATAGTACAAATAATTAGATAGGCAACGGTTCTACTCTCATATCTGCTAAATGTGTGTGTGGATGTCTGAGTGTGTGTGAAAGTATGTATGTTTGTAGGAAGAAGTATTTTGATAAGTTTCTCACCCACTGGCATACTTTATCAGTCCTGATAATGTCATTCCCCTTATCAGCACCTGTGGGCAGTTGTTATGCAATAACTCTGTAACACTATAGTACAAATAACTAGATAGGCAAGGGGGGTTCTACTCTCAGATCTGGCAAATGTGTGAAATTTGTGTGTAGGTGTATAAGTGTGTGTATAACTGTGTATGTTTGTAGGAAAAAGTATTTTGGTAAGTTACACACCCACTGGCCTAGTGTATCAGTCATGCTGATGTCACCCCCCCTTGTAGGTTCATAGGTGTGTACTAGGCTAATGGCTCTGGAGCCATTACAAGCTTAGCCCATCTACGTGCCATGCCATTTTGCCACCCAACGTTAGTTCCCAGTGACTCCATCAAGTAGAGCCACTGGAGTGATCCCTGGGGTGAACATTCTATTACCCGTCCACTCATCAAGATATCTCTGGAACAGGGTCATCTAGGTGCTTTCCTTGACATGCATGGGAAGTCTATTCCAGGGTATGTGCAGTCTCTGGATGAGGAACCTGTCCCTCCAGCATGTTGTGTTGATTGTGGCAATGAGGTTGACGTCCCTGCAGCGTGTGGTGCAGAGATATTGGGATGTCTTTAGCTGTAGCATTTGTAAAAGAGCTGGGTGAGACATGGCTTTGCAAGTCAAGCAGAGATCACCTCTAAGTAGATGATATGAGGCTGAGAATAGCTGGAGTCTCTAGAGTTTGTTTGTGTAGGACATGTGTTTAATGCCTAGGATCCTTATTGGGAGGTACTTCTGTGGCCTTTCCAGCTGTTGCAGATGTCTAGTGAGATACATGCCAAATTACCCATTATACTTGATGATTGGTGTAATGAGGGCAGAGTACACAGCGATTACCTCCTTCTTCCTGGATGCAAAACCCTTGGTAATGAGATGTGCCACATAGAATGATTTCCTGACCACAGTGTCAATGTGGTGGTTAAAGGAGAGGTTGCTGTCAACCTGTGTCCCCAGATCTCTTATAACACCTACAGTGTTCAGTGGGCTCCTATTAATGTGGTACTTAGTGGGATCTGAGATTTTACCAAAGGGACTGGCTGATGCTTTTTATGGTGTTAAACTTCAGGCCATGGTTTCCACACCAGTCAGTGGTCTCAGTGAGGCCTTTCTGTAGGATGTCTGCATCACTTGTGGCGTTAATGATGGCTCCAAGCTTGCAGTTGTCTGTGAACTTGATCAGCAAGAGTTCCTTGTGTTGGCCTAGACTCCTGAGAAGTATATGCTGAACAGGAGAGTACCCAGGACTGATCCCTGCGGGACTCCACTCATGACTGGCTGGCAGTCTGACTTGGAGCTCACTACTTTCACACTGTGTGTTCTATCTGTGAGCCAGTTTGCAACACCCTAGTGATATAGGGGTTGATGCCTAGTTTGGTGGGTTCATCCATAATTCCTGACTGAGGAATGGTATCATGAGCCATGGTCAGCTTGATGTAGGCTGTATGCAGTGCCTTACTGTCATACACAGCCCCGGTGATTGACTCAAAGAAGTCAACCAGTTTGAGCAGGCATGATCTACCTTTCACAAAGCCAAACTGTGTGGGGTCCAGAGTTAGGAGATTACCTATATGTTTGTCGACCAAGTCCCTAATGATGTGCTCCATAGCTGTACATATCAGACTCAGGTTAATGGACTGATAATTCCCAGGGTCTGTAGTTGCCACACCTTTATGGAGAGGGATGACTGTAGCAGTGCCCATTTGAGATGGACAAAGCCTGAGGTGAGTCTGTGACTGAACAGGGCACACAGATGTGGTGCCAGGTACCTTTGCAGTTCCTGTAGAACACAGCCAGGGATAATGTGGAGTCCCATGAAAGCTGTATTCTTGCCCATGGACAATGCAGGTGTAACCTGGCTGGCAGTAATCCTGGGTGCCTGGCATTCTTCTGGCATTCTGATTGTTCCCCTAGGGGGAGGGAGGGGTAAAGCCGGCACTGAATGTGTTGGCAAGAATGTTGGCAATATTTTTTGGTTCAATAAAGGAGGTAGCATTGTGCAGTAAATCAGAGCACTTTTGGGTAGTGGCATGGAGGTTCTTGATATCACTAACAAAGGATTTGTGATTAGTGTCAGTGTCTTCTGCAATTCTGCCATCATAGGCAGCTTTTAATGATTTCATGAAGGATCTTAAGTTGTTTCTGAGGCTAATAAGGGAATTTTACCACTCTTGGGACTCCACCTTTTCTGCAACTGTTTCTTCCTTTTGTTGTACAGGTTATTAATGGCAGGGGACTTGCCTCCAGTGTTTGGAGGAGAGTGTCATGGTTCTGTTGGGTATGGATAGTTCCATGCATTGATGTACATGTTCATACAGTGCATTTGTGTATGATTCATCACTCATGCAGGTATTTTTCATTGGCATGGGTGCTGTGAAGTTAGCCACCTCTGTTCTTATGAGTCCAAAGTCAGCTTTGGAAAGGTTTTTCAAGGTAGTTACCTTTGTGGGTGTGTGTGTGAGATGTGGATTTCCATGGTGATTACTCTATGTTGGATCTGACCAGGTAGTTATTGACTACTGTTGTCCAGCAATGTTCCCATATGTTAGTAATCAACACAGGTCAAGGATGTTGATTGCTTACTGGGTATCTGAAGGAGCTGGTCCAGGGCATTGGAATTGATGAATTCCAGGAAGCGTTGAGCCAGTGTATTGGTGCTTGAGTATCTTACCCAGTTGATGCAGAGGTATTTGAACTCTCCTAGTATGAGAGTCTTGGGTTGGACCTTGATAGTTTCCAGGGTGTTGAGGAATGTGGATTGAGAGTCTAGGGACATGGATGTGGACCTATAGCAGGCTATGACCTGGATTGCACCATTACCCAATGTCATTTGTACCTGAAGTATCTCAGATTCATTATACTGGGATACTACTCTGGATGTGTGCATATCTGTTAGTAATATGGTGACACCACTACCTTTGTAGCTGTGGTCCATGTTTTGGGGCTGACAGGTGTGGAATGAGTTATAAGCTGGTAGTACAAGGGTGCTGTATGCTGCTGCAAACCAGGTCTCCGTTCCAGCACACATGTCAATGTTCTCCATTTTGAGGAGTGCTTTGAGTTGCTGCATCTCAAGATGTAAATGTCTGGTGTTGAGCAGCATGACCCTCAGACTGCATATATGTATAGCTGTTACAGTGGTAATTTGATTTGGAACATCCCCTTAAAAGGCACTGTAGGGGTGGCAAGACACTTAGCCAGTACCTGGAAACCCAGGAGTGACAGATGCAGGCCATCTCTGCCAACCCATCACTGTCTGTCAACCATGTCATCCCAAGAAGACAGATACTGGATCCCATGAGAGTGACAGCAGACACTTAAGCCAATTGTTGAAGTCAATCATTTGTTTGTACTGTGGTATCATTCTGAGTGACAGTAGCATCCAGCTCAGGGCTACTTTCATTCTTGCCTGGGCCACATAATCTGAGAGCTCCACCATGTCTCTTTTCATATAGCCCATGGAGGTGCATCTCAGGTCATTCACACACACATGAACAATAACAGAGTGATACTTGTAGTTGCTGTAGAGTGACCTGACTGGGTGTGTTATGTGTTGGAATCTGCCACTTGATAGACAGCTGACTGTTACCTCCTCCATGTTCAACCTAGTGAGAGGGACATCTGTGTGCCTCACTATTGTGTCACCTATGATTACTGTATCAGGCAAGGTGGTTGGCCTTTGGGGCTTAGGTGGAGGGGCACACTGTGTAAGTGAGTAATGTGTCCTGTGGTTTGTGCTGTGTTGTGGTGGTTGAGTGGGTGTCTGTTTTGGTGGTCTCCACTGTTTGGGTAAATATCTATTGATTGCCTCTGTGAAGGTGGGTGTGTGGTTATTGTTTGTATGTCAGAACTGTGATAGTGGGTATTCTGGAGGGGTATGTGTTACATGTGGTGTGGTGCAGGTGTTGACCCTTCTCCTCTTGACCAGCTAGTCCAGTCTTTGCTGGAGAGTGCATATCTTCCAATTCAGTGATATAGGGGTATCTCTCACAAGTCTGAGTGTTGGGAGTTTAAAGGAGAGGGTTGTCTGTGTACATGAGGCAGTTGCAACAGTGCCTCAGAATGCCCAAGTGTGCCAGGTTAATGGGCAAAAGCACAGAAAACTGCACTTTAATCATGCCAGGAGGGGTAGTCATAACTACTAAGTACTGGAGCTAATTCTGTGAGGAACGACTACTGCTGATGGCTCTCAGGTGTGCTAGAATAATTGATACAAAAAACCGTTGAAGTGCAAAGCTATTAAGCTATTTGAAGTGCAGGAGAGAAAGAACTAGCATTATCTAAGGGGAAAACTGAAGACAGACTTTCTAGCACCTCTAACAGTTTACCTCAGCTTTGCAGTTATCAGCTCCTTTGGCCAATTGTCAGCACAGTAAGCTCTGTAGTGTGTTGGATAACTGCATAACACTATAGTACAAATAACTAGATAGACAGGGGCTCTAATCTCAATACGGACAAGTGTGGGGGGAACCATATACTGTGTATCTTATACCATTTTGAGTTGTGTATCACCCTGTAAACTTCCCATCACTCTACTTTACTAGGCCTGCTGATGTCAATCACCTTAGAAGTACCTTGGGTCTAGGTGAAAATATATAAGCTCCGTGGAGCATCTGATAACTGCGTAACACTATAGTAGAAATAACTAGATAGGCAGGGGGTTCTAATCTCATTACTGAAACTGTTTGTGTGTTTGTGTGAGAATCATATACTGTGTGTGTTATACCATTTTGAATTATGTACCACCCTGTAAAATTCCCACCACCCTACTTTACTAGGCCTGCTGATGTCATTCACCATAGAAGTACCTTGGGACTAGGTGAAAATATGTAAGCTCCGTTGCTCGTCTGATAACTGCTAACATTGTAGTAGAAATAACTAGATAGGTAGGGGTTCTAATCTCACTACTGGAAACTGTTTGTGTAAAAATCATATACTGTGCGTGTTATGCCATTTTAGTTGTGTACCACCCTGTAAACTTTCCATCACCCTACTTTGCTAGACCTGCTGATGTCATTCAGCTTAGAAGTCACTTGGGACTAGGTAACATTATGTAACCTCTGTGGTGCGTCTGATAACTGCATAACTCTATAGTAGAAAAAAAACTAGATAGGTAGGGTTTATAATCTCACTACTAGCAACTGTTTGTGTGGGAATCATATACTGTGTGTGTTATGCTATTTTTAGTTGTGTACCACCCTGTAAACTTCCCATCACCCTACTTTACTTGGCCTGCTGATGTCATTCACCTTAGAAGCACCTTGGGACTAGGTGAAATTATGTAAGCTCTGTGGCGCATCTGATAATTGCATAACACTATAGTAGAAATAACTAGATAGGTAGGGGTTCTAATCTCACTACTGGCACCTGTGTGTGCATGTGTGTGTGTGTGTCTTTGGATGAAGATCATATCCTGTTTGGCTGATACCATTTTGATCTGTGTATCATCCATGCATGATTGCCACCTCCTGATGGCATTACTTTATACAGCATGGTAACGGCATCTGCCTCACATGCAGCATGTTAAATCATTTTGCATGCCATACCGGTCCACTGTCCAGATGTCTATGGAATGTCCAGATGTTTGCAACTTATATGTGGTCTGTGTCTCTTAACAATGTCCATGTATGTGATATTGTTGCCAAATCAGCCACAGTGAGTGTAGTGACACACATGCCAGCATCAGGCATCATACCTGACTGAAACATTATGCTCATACAACATCTACTACACTATCACTTGTCCAGGCTTGTAGGAGCAGTACATGACTTCACATCCCATTTCTGCTGGGTTGTCTCAACATCCATGAAGGCATTCAGAACATTACATGTTGTGAGAGGTAGTGCGTTATGTCCCATGCATATAATCTATGTGGGGCATGTCATGTATATGTAGTAGTACAGTACATCAAGGTGGAAATGTAGGTTAACTAATTTGTCTATTGCCAACTGTGTTTATGTTACTGTGTGCACATCCCCTGTGTCAGTCCTTACTGTGTGTATGCAAAGGATATACCATTTTGTCTGCCTGTTCCACCTGGTGAACTCAGGAATAGATACCACAAACCTGTCATACACAATATCATGCATGCCCTCATCAACTGCATCAGGGTTGAGTGTATGGGAAAGAAATGGCAGGACCAACAGGTGTTGACAAGTGAATCTCTTGCAGTTAATGTAATGGCTATGCTTGTTATGGACCTGCTGACAGTACTGCAGTAACCTGTTCTGTATGTATGAGCATGTGGTACTACACAACACTGAGCTGACATGTCTGAAGGCTACCGGTCTGTGACAAGGGGTATGTATGCAAGGTCACACTGTCTGACAACACTGTCCCTCACACACTGTTGCATGCATACACACCTTGTACATGTACATATAAAGCTGCACCTTGCCTATGACATGGTCGGTGTATTCCCACTCTGCCATACTCCCTCTTAGGAATGTCTGCAGGGCCACAGCCTGCAGACCCACAGATACCTGGAACACAAACAGAATACAGCATATCAGACTACATTCAGTCAGTGATACTAACAGCAATAATGCATCCTGGCTAATAAGGTACAAACACCTGTATGCGTACCCATAAATGCAAGCAGACAACACCTTACATAGTATTACATAGCTACACTGTACTATATTCACACTGTGCATCAGAACCATATTAGCATGTCCCTGCATCGAAGGTATGGATGACATGGATGTGGCATAGGTATCATCATATGCTCAGGGTGTGGTGTGGGTTTGCCAGAGGCCTAGGCTGGGCCATATAGTTGACATCATGTGTGTGTGTTTGGAGGGGTATCCAATAGATGGGCTGTGCAGAGGTGCTGTGTGTGTCTGGAGGTGACCTGATTGTGATACAGATGTGTGTGTGTGTGTGTGTGTGTGTGTGTGTGTGTGTGTGTGTGTGTGTGTGTGTGTATATATATATATGCACACAGTCACGACATGTGGCTACCCTACACAGGAATACGTTGGACAGCTGTGGAATCTACATGGCAGGATGTCCAGTTCACTGTCTCCAGCCATGGACATGGGAACTGGTCCTGCCAGGGGTATCAGTGGCACCACCAGGCCCAAGTCCAGATGTAGTACTGCTTCCTGATGGTGACTGCTGTCTGCTGAATCTGTGTCCCTGATGGGACCAGACAGTACCATGTGCCCATGGCCTGCTCCATCACACTGGAGCAGTACCATGTGCCCATGGCCTGCTCCAGTGTGATGTGGACAGCAACCCCCTTTGGTACTGCCGTTGTCAGTGCCACAATGAGAGTGTGAAGGTACACATCCCTGTAGACTCTCAGGTGTTATTAGCGCTGACCTACATCCACATGGCCTATGCCCATCTCCCACCACATGCTGTGGCACAGACATGCCATGGTCGAGGATTGCCAAGGTCTCACCCCACCGTCTATTCATGACCTCAGTATTTTGACGTATGGCCTCAACAAGGTCATGTATGTTGCCACGTAAATCAGGAAGAGTTGCATCCACCACCCTGAGTATTTGTCTGTTGCGGTGTTCACTATGTGCCTGTGCATCCATGACAGTCCAAAACATGCGGCTGGTGACTACTGCTGTGGCACTTGCAACAGCGGATTGATGAGCAGCCATCCTCCTGCCAGCAGCCCTGTCCATCCACCTGTGTGGGACCTTGCCTGCATTCTGGCTATGGCCAGTGTTACACTCACACCTGCCATAGTCACCACACTAGCCTGTTCAATGCCACCACCTGCCAACTGCCCATCATCTGTGTCCACTGGTGACGGGGTATGTGTGACCATTGTCACTGTGTGGGGGGATGGTGTGGACAAGAGTGGGATGCCAACCAATGGCACAGATTCAGCCCCTGACAACCCCACCTTTACCTCACTATTCCTATCATCATTGTCAGAGTCTGCAGAGATAATACATCAGTTTCCAAGCGGGAGGAAACCCAAACCCCATTGTCACCTGTGAGGAGAAGACAACACATGTACATTAATACCTGCAATCTGAGGTTGGCTGGTATACACACACACACACACATACACACACACACCCACACACACACACACACACACACACACACACACACACACACACACACACACACACTTACAGTTGAGGTGGCACAAATCTGTTACACAGACCACACAGTACCCAAATGTTGACATGCATGACACACGGCCCTAAACATCATGCATTGCACATGTAACTAACAATATAGAGCTCTGGGATACATGATTAGTATTAGTAGGCGATGGCCCTTCCCAGCACAGACTACACCCATGTACAGATCATTGCTGTTCACCTGTATAGCACAGTGGCAAGTACTATAGAACATACCTCACAACTGTACAGACCCTCGCAGGATGTATAGATGTCTGGCTCATATGTTTGCTCTGTTTCTCACAACCCCTGTGTTTCGATGATACATAACTAGGATGATCTGAGGAGTGACATCACTGATTAATGACATACATTTGAGTGTCAGACCTCCAAACCAGCAGCAAATGTATGGTCACACAATTCCTGTTATTCCACCAACTTTCTAAGCTTACAGTGGATATGATAAGGGTACACAACCCTGTTAACATGCCATGTTCTTGTAATATATGGGATGACACTGCAATGATGCATTCAAATATGTTACCCACCTTTCATATGACATATGACTTGTGCAATCCAATTGATAAACAGATGTGTTACATATAAAATATAATGACTGCCATATGTAGAGTATGGTGTTTGCATAAGTGTGCACACCCTTAAAATGACACTTTGTTGAAGCACCTTGTAAGTGACTTACAGCATTCACTCTTCTTGTGAAGGTGTCTATCAGCATGGTGCATCTTGACTTGGCATTATTTGGCCACCCTTCCATGCAAAGTTCACCCAACTCTGTCAGATTGCAAGGGTGGCTCATCTGCACAGCCCTCATCAAGTCACACTGGGGTATGGCTATCTGGTGTAGGGATAGGCTATGGTTGGGCCAATCCATAACCATTAGTGTGTTCAGCTGGAGCCTTTCTTAGGTAGCCTTGGGTGTATGCTTCGGGTCTTTGTCATGTTAAAGGCTGACACCCCTCCCCATCCTCAGCATTATTTGGAACTGTTCTGAATTAACACCACTGTGACCACAGGTTCAGTTCTGGCTTTGGAACAGCATTCCCACAGCAGGCCACTGCTACCAGCATGATTCACCATGAGGATGGTGATCTTCAGGTTAAGAGGGGTGTTGCTTGTGCACCACATATACCTTTGGTATTGTGGCTGTGAGGTCAATCCATAGTCTCATTACACCATAACACATTTTCACACATACATTTGGGAAACTTTATGTGCTGTATTGCAAATTGTAGCCACCCCTGGATGTTTATTGGTGTGGGGAAAGGCTTCCATCTTCTGACCATACCTCATAGGCCAAAGTATGCAGAATATGGGAGAGTGTTCTCACATGTAGTATACAACACCAGTACTTGCAAGAGATTCCTGCAACTCCCTCAGTGTTGCTGTATGTGTGCTGGCAGCCTCCCTGACCAGGTTTTGACATGTCCTGTCATCATTTTTGGAGGGACATCAGGTTCTTTTCAACAGTGCTGTTGTCCCATATTCATTTCACATTTGACAACTTTCTCCACTGTGTTCCATGGTGTATGCAATGCTGTGGTAATGTTGTTGTACCCTACTCTTGATGGATTCTTTTCAAATATGAGATCCCTTCGTTACTTTGTAAGCTGTCTGCAAGCCATGGCTGTTGCTGTTGCAGGCAATTGAGCAAATGTCATGAATATCCTACTTGGACAGCAGACTGTTACTTGGTGTTACTCAGAGAGCCTTTACTTGATGGCAGGTGTGTACCCAAGCAGACTGAATGCTGTCAGTAGATTACAAGCTGCTGCAATAAACTATTATTTGAAGGGTGCGCACACATATGCATCTAGCTTATTGTACGGTTTGTATCCTCCATATTTGGTGGTCAACAGATTGGTTTTACAACTGAATTGTACATGTCGTAGGTCACATTACAGGCTGAAAAAGGTGTGGACCGGCACATTGCAGTTCCAATTTGTGTGTGTGTATATATATATATATATCACCAACATCTGGCATCTTAACAGAGGTGTGTGGACTGTTTATATCCACTGTATGAGAGTAATGTTTCACACATGTCCCTACCTTAGGCCATTTGTCCCCCATTTTTTTGGTCTCTGTCCAGAAGTCTTGCACTGGCAGGTTGTGAGGTATGCTACAGGGATGTTACATTCTCTTCAGATAGGCCCCTGTGGTGACCACTGTGATGCAGTGCAGTTAACCCCACCACAAGTGAATATGCACATAAAGCAATATGGCTATGAGTGACAGTTTTGTGCATGGTACATTGCATGGCCTTAACATTCCTGGGGTATTGGCAAACCACAACAGAACAATTCCATACTCACCATTTTCAGGCTGCTGTCCCATAGGCTGACCAGATGGACCTAGGTAGTTGTGGGAGAGAAGTATTGTCAGCAGACTCACATGTGACATTGGTACAGGATGGATGCAGCATGTCTGCACATTTACAGTACAACCCCTGATACTACACAATTTGCTGTCCTTCACCATAGATGTGTATTTCTGTGCATTAGAAAACCCCATCCACAACTGCAATCTCACCTGACACATGCACGTAGATACTCTACAAATACAAGTATGTCTGCTACACTAGCCTGGTAATCTCCCCTGAGGCCTTACCTACACACTCCTCATCCATTCTGTGGGTGCCACCCACCTCCAGCATGTGGGGGGGGTCTGTACCCTGATGTTGTACTGGGATGGGTGGCCCAAGGTTGCCAAGGAGCTCTTTGGTGGGTGTCAGTGGGAGCTGCATAGCTGGGCCCCCACCTGTGGCTGTGTGGTCCCTGGCCACTGCAGCAGCTGTTTGCCAGGCATGGCATATGAGGTAATTTGCATGATGCTGGACCTGCTCGTATGTACATGTGTGCAGGCCAACATCATTTACCCTGTGGACTAGGTCATCCCTTAGGCCAGTCCTCTCTCACAGATGTTGCTGGCTCTGGCCAAACATTATGGTATGGTTCTGTAGTATGGCTTCTAATATTATATTTCTCTCAGCCGCTGAGAAATTAGACCTTTGCTGATGCGACATTGCACCTGGAAGACATGAAAAGGGAAACACATCACAGGACCTCATACACTTGGCAATGTTTTGTACAGAACCTACACAGCTACATTGAATACCAGTAGCCACCACTCACAACCACAACATACCCCTGTAATCTATCAGCACTGTATCTGCTTGCATTGCACTGCTGGTCCTTATGTGTCATATTCCCCACAATGAGGGATAGTTAATTTCTTAATCCTCTACTCCTCATTCATGTCTGTGTAGAGGGATGGCATTGGCCATCTTCAATGTGGATGGTGCCAAGGCTTGGTGTGACTACAGTGTGTAATGGAGCTGGGAGCACATGTCAGAGTTCATGTAGGATGTGGACAGGGATGTTATCAAGTTCCATGGATACTTATGTTTGTTACCTTTCAGTAGGCAAGATGTTTCTGCTCACTGGTGATGAGGGGAGGGGTGTGGGTGCTGTGCATATCCACCTATAGTGATGCTGAGCCAAGGGGTGATGTTTGCCCTAATCCAATCTGCAGCAGGTTGGCTGTAGCTGTGTTGTGCGTGTATGCAGTCTGGTTGACCACCAATACAGGGTGGGTTGGTTTGTTGCCTCTGAGATTGCAGACATATGTGAAGATGGCCTTGTGATTGGCCTTAGTGGATGTGTCCAATGTGTACTCATAGTTAACCTTACAGTACTCCACATGTGACCTTGTATTCTTGCTCAGACAAAGGCTGACTTGATGCCAAGTTGTTGCCAGCTCCTAATTTGCCCTGCACAGCCAATATAGGGACCAAGTCTGTGGTTTGTGTATTGCTGCCGTCCAGCAAAGGGGATTACTCTACTTTGGTGAAGGCAGGTTTTATGAGTAAGGTATTGCTGAGTCCATAGAGCTATGTTGATGTTCATATAGCTGTTTGTAGTAGGCATGGACGCACAGTCATAACACAGCTTGACACCTCCCAGATTTCAAACAGATAATCATGGTTATTATTGCACTCATACATCCATTTTACACCGGATACACTACTCTGGGTGACAAAAATAACTTACCACATATTTTATTGTGAACATAGCACTTGTAAAACTGCTTTCCCATGTAAATTTGGATTGCCTGTTGTATTACTCGAACCATGTACACCTACATGCAAAGCTGGAACTCTGACCACTACACTATCTTGGTTTGGGGATTTGAGCTGTATATTTTTATTTATCACATATTGGATATTAATATTATATTACTATATTAACTGGAGAGTATTGTGGTTTTCAGCCATGTCATTGAGCACTGCTGACATGACATTATGGCATACTTTTCAATGTCAGACTTGTATCCTTCCGAACATTAATGCTAATGCATAACCTGTTGTTTGTCAACTTTCTGTCTGTCCTCTGTGCAGAATGGGTCTGAGAGCCCATGCCTGTGTTCATGTTGGATGCAGCCAGGAATGGTATCAGGCCTATGAAGATGTCTAGGTGTTGCCTTTGAGAGGGCATTACAGACCTGCTTCCTGATCATGAGGGGAGGGGGGGCAGGTGCTGTACATGCATATGTGTACCTATGGGGGGACAGGGGGTAATATTTACACTTCACTTATCTGCAGCCAGTTGCCTATATCCATGGCATATGTGTATGTAGTGTTATTGACCACCACTACAGAGCAGATATGTGTGTTGCTTCTGGAATTGCAGACACATGTCTGGAAGGCCTAGTGATTGGCCTTGGTGGATGTCTCCAGTTTGCACTCAAAGACAGACTTAGGGTATATCACCTGTGACCTTATTAGCTTGTGCAGAACAAGGTGACATGGCTTCCAATGAGGCATCTGTTCCTTCTTGGCCCATCCTGCGATTATTTCCACCTATGATGGTAGTTGTGTATTGCTGCTGTCCACCACAGGCATTCAGCCTACCTTGAAGGGGGTTGATATTGTCCTGTTGGGTATTGCTGAGGCCATAAAGCTATGTAGGTGCCCACATAGTGTTGTGGGGTGGGCCTGGACACTGTTGCTAGTTCCAACATATGGCACACCCTTCATGTGGGCCTTGTCCATTTTCCTTGCCTGTGCAGGGGACATTATGGAGGTGTGAGGTTACAGCTTCACAGACAGTAGATGGAAATACCTCACAGGACAGGACATATGGAGACAGGCCAACAACATGGGGGACAAAGCTCCAGAATTCAGTACTGATTGTATGTCATTAGTGCTGTTATACACATGGAGGGTTGCTAGATTGACAGGGTTAGTCTGGACATGCATTTACTGGGTGACTTGACATCTGCCAGTGATATGCCTCTGACATACCTCTCAACTGGCATGTAGTCCACAGACTGGCCAGATGTTTCCTGTTATGCTTGGTCTGTTCCTCAAACAACATCTGTTTTTGTGGGGTTGGTAGGATAATGTGAGGATTGTAGTCAATAACTGTTGACATCCATTGGTGTTCCAGACATCATATCCTTCAGGGATGTTATATTACAACAACACATGTAACACCAGCTACTGTTTCAGTTTGTAACATTATTATGTGTGATATGTCCCTCTTTCCAGCCCCATGTCCCACAAGTACATCATGTGTTGTCCAGATGTCTTGCACTACAAGGTGCAGTGGTATGGTATATCATTAATTGTCAACTGCACTCCAATTATTATGCCAATGACCTGGCAGACTCCTGGCCATGGCATGCAGTGGTGGCCAGGATTATGGTTCCAAACCCTGGTAAATATCTGGACATCTGTACATATGACAGTTATGTCTGTCTGGCCAGTGTGAACACACTGCCAAGACTGTGTAGCAGTGTAGTGTGTACATGTTATTTGGGCTGTGTAGAGAGGGGGTACATGTGAGTGTCATGGGCCCTTTCTATCTGACTGTGCATGCTGCTCCACTTTCTGGTTCCCTATCGCCTGTATACGCCTGTACATGCAGACCATGACATGTCCTGTAACACCTCACGATTCCCAGTTCACTGTGACTTGGGGCAGTATATGTAGGGGTAATGTGTGAGTGGCAAATGGGATTTTGTTGCTCACACAGTCATTATACCATAGTGTTCAGTTTGCTTACTGGTTTGTCACTGTGACTGTGGTGCAGTTTTTTGGGGTATGCACTTTCACACCAGTGTCTGTTTTCCTGTAGTACCTGCTATATTTGCTAATGCATGTGTACAGCCCCAGAGCTGGACTTGGGTGGTGTTATGTCAGCCTGATTGTGGTTTGGACATTGCTCGGTAGCTCAATATAGCTTCCCTACTGTTGTGTTATGTCCACATGTTTGTAGAATGTCAAGGTGTTCTGAGCATACCTCTCCTCTGTCAGGATTTTCACAGAATGTCTGGATGTTTGGCCCATACTTTTATTCAGTTCCACAATTTATTTGTATTTGTCTGGTAAATCATGGTGATGATCTAAGGATTTCTGTCAGTAAATAATGACATAGCATTTCAGTTTCCATCCTCATATCCTTCAGTAATTGTCTGCTGAAACACAACCTGTTGCTGTAGCAAATGTCTTCAGCAATATTTGAAATATGTCCCTATATGTGGCCCATCCCCCCTTTTACAGCCTTTGCACATGTTTCTTGCAGTAACAGGTTGAGAGGGATGGTTCTGAGGTATAACTGCACTGCATGCTATATACATACATACATGTATACATATATATATATATATATATATATATATATATATATATATATATATATATATATATATATATATATATATATATATATATATATATATTTTTTTTTTTTTCCCTTCCTTTATATTTTTATATATGTATATCTATATTATGACTCTACTTTTTCATATATATGTTTCATTACACATATATATCTATATCTATATATATATCTATATATATCTATATATCTATATATCTATATATATATATATATATATATATATATATATATATATATATATATATATATATATACCATATGCCTCTATTGCATCATATGTCTGAAAAAACAACATTATTTCCTACAGCTCAGATAGTGTAATGGTACATTCTTCTTACTGTAGTATTCAGGGTTATGGGTTTGATACGTTGGACTGTTGTTTTTTTTTTCAGTAATGTTAAATGACCAGAATGCATGATATGTGTGTTAAAGCATTACAGATTTGCACAGTTCAGATGGTGTAGTGGTATTTTTCTGAGATTGTAGAGGACAGTATCTCTGGTTCAAAACTTAGCAGGGCTGACTATTTTGTTGCTGGGCAGAACAAGGTCTGATGGATACAGAGTGCTGAAGGCACATTTACGCATGTTATACTTATGTATTTTCATTATAAAATAATATTTATATACACATTATAATTTTGCATTTACCTTCTATGAATCCCCCTATGTGCTTTCATTAACTTATATTCTGGTGTGATTATACTGTATGGAGCACTTGTGTTTATATGGGGGTTTCACTTCCTTTCTACATTGACAGCTCATGTTTGGAACTGCTACACTACCCTGGTTGACAAAAAAAGGTTGCTACATAATTTAAGTGTACTAAAACAATTTTAACACTACTTTCACATTGGAAAATGAATTGTCTGTCTTGGAACTTGAACCATGAGCACCTGTATGTAAAGCCGCAACTCTAACCACTACACTACCTTGGCTTGGAAATTTCACCTGTCTATTTGCATTTAGCTCCTATGGGATGTTTAAGCTAAGCTAAGTGGATGGCCATAATGTGCACACCCACTTAGCTACACTTAAACATTCTTTAGGCTACAGGAAAAAAAGTTTATATATTATTATGATATTATTAGTTTATATGGGTGTGTATTGTGGCATTCTGACAACTACTTTGGACTGCAGTTGTGAAATACTGGCATTGATTTGGCTTTCAGGCTTCTAGCTTTCTGGGACTCCTGCTAATACATATCCTGTTATCTATCGACTTTCTAAGTGTGCAAGAGTAATATTTAACAGCTGTCCCTCTTTGTCCCCCCATCATTTTAGGTTTTGTCCAGATTTTTTGCTCTAAGAGGTTGAGAGGTCTGATGATCAATATTTGAGTTTAATACTTCAAATCCTTCATAAAATGCATGTTAACACAACTCCTTTTATTGTAGCCACTTTCTAGTGTTTTATCAGAGCACTATTTAAAATTTGTCCCTATTTGCTGTCTTTGTCCCCCCCCCCCATTATGTTTGTCTTTGTCCAGTTTCTTGTGCTGAGACATACAGCACTTTCTGAGTGCAGGGGCGTATTTAGTGTCCATGCACTACAAGGACATGCCCTCTGCACTCATTCACAGTTCATGTTTGTATAGATTAAACAGCAGTGTGCCTTCATGAATATGCAAGGCACGCTGCTGTTCTAAATGAGCACGAACCACTCCGTGCAAGAATAGTCTTATTCTTGCATGGAGTTTCATGAATCTGGGGGTATGTATCCACACATGAATTGGTTCAGCAATGTCCATATTTACAGGGATATGATAAAATGAAGCATTTAGGATCATGGGTTAAAAATGATTTTGGTGTGTCAGCTAAGGATATGTGGGAAAATACTAAGCAAAAGATAATACAAATACTGAGAAAATGGAAGCTCTGTTATATAGGTATTGATAATAAGATACAAGCAGTTAAAATGTTTTAGTCCATTTGTATTATACACAGGTTAAGCACATTTTTATGAACCAGAGGAGAAGTGGATTTTATCTGGGAGGGGAAGATGGCAAGAGTCATGTAGGATAAGATGATTTTTCCAACAGAACAAGGCAGATTGGGATTATCAGATTTGAAAAGGTATTTCAGAGCAACACCATTAAGGTTCCTATACATAGCACAAGCAGAAAATTATAATTCATAGTGGAAAAGGATGATGATAGAATAGGGGGAAGCTCAAGAAACAAGAAGAGACTGTACTTTTGGATGCCAGTCTTTAAGGAGAATAACAATAATGATACAGAATATTATATTCATAAAGTAGCAGAAAGTATTCTAAGAACTAAGACAACACTGCAATGGAGAAAGGACATTTTGCCGATAGGGATGACTGCAATTAGGGATGTAGACAGTAGGCAAGAGGGGGCTGGAATTTATTGTAGAAAAATGGCAAAGGAACCAAAATACTGGGAGCAAATAACTAGACAGGGAAAGGTAATAGAATGGGAAGATGCCAGTAATTTGCATGATAACTGTAAGAATCAATCAGAAGAGATTAGAAAGGATTAGAACTATAGATTGTATAAACAATTGTCAAAGAAACAATGGAGGAATATATGGATGTCTCCCACATATGCAACAAAGTCTAGAAGATTTAGGATTTTTGCTTGGAAGTGTTTATTTAGGTATTTTTATACCCCAAGTAGGCTCCAAAGAATGTTTCCTCAGGTAGACAGCAAATGTTGGAAGTGTGATGGGGAAGAAAGAGGTAACTGGGAACATATTTTCTGGGAGTGTACTGAGTTGGCAGACTTTAAAGATGCCCTGCAGACTGCTTTGTCAGAGATACTGGGTGAGGAAATTGGTGTGACTAAGGAAATTATTGTTTTGAGCTATGATATAGAATTGGAATTGCCTAGACACATTATTGGCTTTGCTGAGTCTAATTATGGCGGCTGCTGAAAAAGCAAGTACTAGAAAATGGAAATCAAAGTCTAAACCAACTTTACTAGAAGTAGATAATATAGTAACAGAGAAAAGGGAAGGAGCAAACTACATAGGAAAATGGGAATTGTGGGAAAAATACATGTAGAGGAGGAACAAGCTTTAAAAGAAAGCAGTATTTGAGTGAGCTATCTAATGTTTGACTGACCATTACTGGATAGAGTGTAAGTGATGTATAATGTTTGCAGCTACAATTGTGTCAGCATGGTTTGTAAAGTATAATTTTTGCAACTAAGATTGTGTCATTGTGGTTTGTTTTCATTCATATAAATTTAAGATTGCCTATGTCATACATGATGATTTAATAAAGATGTTTCTTGTTAAAAAAAGAGGTTGAGAGGTATGTGGGAGAGGGGGTTGCAGTGGATTCCACACTGTATTCTGACAGCAGATATATGCTTCTGCTCCAGGTATTTATGTATTTATTTATTTCAGTTGGTACAATCAAACATCTGAGGTATATACCTGTAGTTAGTGTAGGTGATTTTAACTATCCCTAAATCTGCATGTCTCTGATTTTCTGCCTCATATTTTGGTCAGTTTCCTATAATGTTTTTGATGTTTTCTGGCAAATAAAGGAGCATTATGGGCACTAAATAATAATGACAGACATCTGAGTTTCAAGCTTAATAGTCTTCAAAAAAACATGCTAATGCAAAGCCTGTTATTCTAGCAACTCTATATGAAACCAGTCTCCTTTGTACACCATTATTATTTTACCTTTCTTTTTTATTCTTCAGCTAAGAGGTTGAGACAGGTGTGGGTGGGGGTAGAAAGGATTACATGCTATATTCTGACAACATTGAGCTGAGAAGATAAATTCCTGTATAACAGTTACTTATGGATTTAAACATTCACCCCACCACACCTTTCTCTATCTCTCTTTACTCTAAATTTTAGAGTTTTTTTCTACTTATTCTCGATGTATATAACAACACTGTCATTTTTTTACAACTTTACCTCTAGGTCTGTGAAAATAACAGCAATACTACCTTGATTTTACTACCAATCTAGCTCTGTTCTCTGTAATATTATGATATACTAGCAGGAATTTAAGTCAGATTTTACTCTTTAATCTCATCTTATAGTTCAATCAGCTTCTCATTTTTGTATACACTTGGATTGTAACCCTCTGTTACTGTAAATCTGTGCAATGATGTAACTATGGAATTTCTCTTGCCTTGCAATGTATAATATAACTATTGCAATACTGTTGCTTTTTGAATGTATGCATGTTAATACCTTGTTCTTTTTATTTTGTCTGAAGCTTTTCCCCTCTGGTCTCCACCGAAAACAGGCCTTTGGCACAGCTGGACTAACCCGGTTAACAAATGACAAATAAATATTAAAATAAATAAATACGATCTCAATCAAATATTTGAGGTGTACATCATAGCCATATTGGTGGTTGTAATTGAGGATCGTGTGTGTGTGTGTGTGTGTGTGTGTGTGTGTGTGTGTGTGTGTATATGTGTGTGTGTGCATGCGTGCGTGCATGCGTGTGTGTGTGTGTGTGTGTGTGTGTGTGTGTGTGTGTGTGTGTGTGTGTGTGTGTGTGTGTGTTGGTGGGTATATGCGTGTGCGCATGCATGCATATATGCATGTGTGTTGGTAGTGAAGGTGCTCTCAACTGACCCTGAATTTGCAGAATGTCTCTTCAGTGTTTTGTCCTATATTTTTATCTGTTCCTCATAAATGTTTGTGACTTTTCTGGCAAATCATTGAAGACTGCGGTAAATGAATAGTGGCAAACATTTCAGTTTCAGACTTAATAGCCTTCAAAAAGTATGCTAATGCAAATCATATTATTATAGCAACATTCTAAGTATGTGAAGCCAGTAACTGTCCCTGCATTTGGTCCTTTGTCTACCATTATTTGTAACTTTCTCCTTATTTTTGGGCTAAGACATTGAGACATATAGGGAGTAGAGAGGGGCAGTGGATTGCATAATGTATTCTAATAACAGTGAGCTGAGGAAATAAATTCCTATGTGACAGCTACACATGTATATGTGTGAGGATGGAGGGCTAAGTAAAATAAATCCTGTGACAAATTATTATATTTATTTTATTACATTCTAATATTTGAGGGCTATAAAGTCAATAAACTTGGCTTTAACTGATAAGTTCAGGGGCTGTCTGTGGATGAAACTGATCGAAACTATTGACATTTGTTCAACTTAATCAGTCAATTTTTCTGACACAGCTGTAATCATTGAGTATGGGTCTTGATCATGTGTGATGAAAATGATTGCATTGATGTTAATATTTTCCAGTTTCTTTTTATTATACCACAGATTTGTTTGGTTTCAGTCATATGGGTAAGACTCATCTTAATCTCCACTGGAGATTCCATGGAACAAATGAGTTCAGCAGGAAGGACCCAGTGGAGATTAAGATTATTCTTACCCACACAACTGACACCAAACAAATCTGTGGTATAATAAAAAGAAACTGGAAAATATTAACATCAAATGAAGAATGCAAGGAGATAGTGGGACAAGCACCGAAATTTGGATATAGGAATGCAAGTAATTTAAAGGATATTTTATGCATGGACAACTACTCTATACCACCAATTATGTCAGACAGTAAGGGAACCTTTCCTTGCAGAAGATGCACGATATGCAAATACATCTGCACAGAAAATGCATTTGAACATCCAGTCACCAAGAAGAGATACACATGAAATTTATATGCAGATTGCACAACTAGAAATGTTGTGTATTTAGCCACATGTTCAAATTATGAACAGTTCTATGTGGGAAAGACTATAAGACAACTAAAAAAAAGGCTCTCCAAACATGTCAGCGACATTAGGCTAAAAGACTTTAAAAGTCCCCTGGCAAAACACATCAGGGATCATGTAGATCATAATTTTGTTTTCAGGGTTTTAAAAGTTGTATATGTGTCCAGTAAGGGGGGGGGGTGATATCAATAATAGGCTAGAGCAAGAGGAAATGTTCTGGATAGGGAAACTACAAGCACATGTAAAACCGGGACTTAATACTACATTTTCCGTCCAACCTGCACTTAGGAAGCGAAGACTAAGAAGGCATGTCTAGCACTTCTCAAAGGGAAAGGGCACATCAACTTGTAGTGCTGTTTCATACTACTTGCACTCAGGAAATGAAGTTTAAGAAGGCGTGTTCAATGTATTAGGGAATGGGCATGTTAATTAGCAGTTTCACCTCATTGGAACAAAGTATTTTTTAAACAAGGAACAGTGGTCATTATATATAGATCTGATGAAGGGTGAACTTTGAAACCCAAAAGCGCTTATCTTTTTGTGTTTGTTTTACTATTTTAACATGTTCTGATGATGTTTTATAATAAATAGAAGCTGCTTTAAAATTATTCAGAAGTGGAAGTTCAGCTCTATTGATGCCAAGTGTTTTATGGTGATGCTTGTAGAAAATATGCTTGCAAACAAAAAGTGCCTTTGAAGAAAGTGGATGTAAGAAGCAACTCGAGACCTTGTTAACTGGTAGTGGTTGTGTTTTCTTGCCGCACCTATCAGTTTTTAGAGACTCTGCCCTGGATGTGAAATATGTGCTGTTTGCTGCTGTTTTATTTATATATATATATATATATATATATATATATATATATATATTTTTTTTTTTTTTAACTTTCCATCACAGTATAGCATTAGCATTGTACTCCATAAGTGGCTAAAAGTGGAGGTCTGGCCAGTATGTGTGTAATAGCAGCTGATCATTGGCAAAGTGTCTACTGAGTAATGTTAACATCTGAAAGTGCTTGGTTCTCTGGTTGAGTTTCTGGCTGAGATTCCTTTGTGTAGGTTCTACATTTTCTCCCTGTTTCTGTGTCTCTTTGGGTGATATATACATGTACTTTTGTTTCTCCTACTATAATCTCAGCTATAATATATATATATATTTATATATATATATATATATATATATATATATATATATATACACACACCTCTGGCCATTTGCACATTTACTTTCAATCTAATGCCAAAGGGGTGTGCAGAAGCTAACTATTATATTTTACAGGATTAGGAAATAATGTACTTTTCCTAGATAATATTTATCTTTACAAATGATTGCCTTATCTTATTATAGGGATGTACTATTTTATTAGCTTTGACACAACTTATCTTTCTCTGAAAGAAACAAATAAGAACTAATGTCTTTCCTTACTCATGATTTATGTTGACTGCGGTGGTGGTGCTGCGATAGCGTTGTCGCCTCACAGTAAGACATTGTCCTGTTCAATTCTTAGCTAGAGCGGCTTCTGTGTGGAGACATGCGTGAATGGGCGTACCTTCGTTGAAGGTTGTGCGTCAGGGCCGGCAACTCAGCACGTAAAAATCTACTGCCAATCATTAGCAGACCAGAGCTCCGCTGTGGCGACCCCTAACTGGGAAAAGCCGAAAGACACAACAACAACAGCAACTCATGATTTATGTTCAGGCCTTCTCTATATAAAAAGTTTGCAAAATAGCTGTAAGATGTGCCTCACAGCATCCAGAACCCTATGACTTCTGGGGCTTACTGGCCCCTAGACCCCCCCAGCTTAATTAATTTACTTATTTCAATCTTATTACAGTGGAGTCTTGGCCAGTTAGGATGTGTTAAAAACTTGAGGAGGAAACTAAAAAAGGTAAGATAAAGTGTGTAAAAACAAGAAAGAAGTAATCTATCTAGATGTTGTGGGGCTAGGATTTCAGAAAACAGTGGAGTAACACTTGGGAGGTGCACAGAGGACTAGTTTGCATTGGGGGGCATGGAGGACCAGTCTGCATTGGGGGGGAGCTTGGAGTCCTTTATCTATGGCTCCATTTCACCTAAGGCTGGCCTTGTTAATTGCAGGGATGTGAATTGTATATAGTTGGTAAAGTGGCTGTGATGAGACAGTATTGTCAGTCTGTGGGTGAAAATGAATGATAACATCTTTGTTTTTATCACAGGTAATTAACTAAAACCAAGAAAAACTGGATCATAAGTAATGGTCATTGACAGACTGTAGTAGAGACCCACCCCTTTCCAGTTAGCCCCATCCATGTAGCTGCTTCTTGCAGTGGCCACCCCCACCCCACACACTTTGAGGTCACCTGCTATTACTGCTCACAGCTATGTATTACTTTTTTTTTTTTTCATTTTTTTTAATATGATTTTGGTCATCGCAAGTGCAATTAAAAACACAAGAGATGTCACTGCATAACCAAATATTTCATTACCTGAAAACTTCCAGGTCATGTAGGTATTTCCTTCAACTTAAACAAAAAATGTGACAATAAACTATTTTGAAGTTTCCAAAAGGTATGACTACAAACCATTGTATAGTCACCAAAAAGATTTAATCACTATGAAGACAGCATGAACTTCTTGGAGCATAGTTTTAATCATGAATCTGTCATCAAACCATTTTCCAGTATGTGGATTTAGCTGAAATTATAAAGTAGTAAATTCCTAGTATGCAGATGTGGTGAGCTGTGAAGAAAAGGGTTCAGACAGTATCGTAGTTTTATCAGAAGTCACTTGAGAGAGAAAGATATCAAGAATTTAGTGAGAGGAATATTTTTAATTGATGAATTGTGTTTAAGTGTGTAAAGCAGAATGAAATATTTAATGTAGAAAAAAGGTGGAAGAAGTGGTTAAAATACGTCTCTTACAAGTCTAAACGTAAGAATAGGGCTCGTAACAAATGCAGTACCCTTACTACTTGTCTGGAATGCCAAGCACCAGAATCATGATAATTGTGTTGTCTGAATAAATGATCTCTTTCTTTTTTTGCATCTTTTAGCTGAGATGACTGACCAGGATAACACACTTTCATACATCCTGATAAATCCTTCCCCTGACACTCGACTGGAATTGAACGATACTGTGTAAGTCACTTTAGCTTCTTCCAGTTTGTATATCTTCATCAAGAAACACTTTTAATATAAATTCAATCTCTTGTATGCACACTGTTTGCTAATATTAATTGTCTCTTTTTTTTTAATAATTTTAATTTACCATCATTGCATCCCACTGGCGGATCCATTTTCACTGTATATGCATGTCATTCATGCATCAGGCAGTATTTTTTTTCTATCTGATGATGTGATGTTAACTCAGGAACTGTATATATCTGCTGTAAAGACAGACTATATATCATGGCTGCTGTTCACCCATCAAAAGACTGTACCACCAGACCCCCATCACTTGTTACCTGAGACTGGGTAGTGGCACAGGTGCTGTAGGGTCCTGCCACATGTGGGAGGGATAAGCAGCAGTTAGCCCTCCCTGCATGAAGGGTGATGGGCTCGGAATAGTGGCAGTAGCCCCTAGTGAAGACTGTGGGTTGAGTATTGTGATCAGTACTTAGCCATATAACCCTACACATACCTGGGGGCTGCCATACCCATGCTTGTGCCAATGTGTACTCTGAAATTAATCCTGAAATGTAGTTTTAAACTTTGTTTTTCTTTGACATAGTTGCCTTGTAAAGAGCAGTATTGTACAGTGACAAAATGGTTGCTACATGGATAATTCCTTTTTCCTCAGAGCTGATTATATAAATAACGACAGTGCATAAGGCAACCCCCCTTCATTTGAGGGGGGGGATTTATCCTGTACATACAACATAAGTTGAATTCCACAGTCTCTCAATTAGATTTAGGTGAATATGGAATTAAACTTAAAGGGGTATCCTTAGTCCATGTTTCTTAAATGATGCTGCATGCTTTATAATTAAAATTACTGTATATTATTTTTAAACACTGGAAAAACTGTTGGAAGTGCCCCCAACAGTTAAAAATATGAGTAAGTTCAAGAGGACATATTATTAGCAGGCCTACACTGAAAAAGGCAATACATAAAGAATTGCAGGTTTCACATATAACTTTGAAATTGTCTGGCTTAGAATTTCATAACTAGAATGATATTAACTATAAATATCCTTATTTAGATTTTTAAATTACTAGTATCAGATACTCTAATGACATTCTGTAAATAAAAATATGAACTAGAAATCCAAGAACTTCCTGAGTTACGGTTGCTGTTGTCAGCACTATCTGTGACAATTTTATGACAAGTGAAACTTCCCTTTTCCCAATGTGTATACTCAGTGATATCTTACAAGACCCTTTACCTGAGTCCCTTATTTATTTAATTTTTGTTCATCTCTTTTCAAAAAAAAAAAAAGAAAAGCATTTCTGATGGTAAAGTATGCAGTACCTGAATTCAGAAACACAGCATGATTCAGAAATTTTAACTTGAAAGTTTTCTGCATCACACTAAGTCTTCTGAATTCAGGTACTGCTGTACCACTGGGGCAGCATTCTTATCATGGGTAAAGCCACATGCTATTATGACAGTCCATGGGACTGACTAATGCTAATTAGCCATGTTTTCTGCCAAGAAATATCAGTGTCCTTCACATTACTCGGCAAAGTGAATCTGAACAAGTAAAATTTTAGTTTATAAAGAAAAAGTGACCACTGCAAAATCACACTGGTCATCCATTCACTTTTATGGGATTATCTGTAGTGCAGATAAGTTCAGTGAAGATGTTTGGGTGGGGGGGTGTTAGTGCGTGCACGTGTACATGTCTGTAAAAACATGAATGAGACTGCGTGAATGTGTGTGTGCGTGTGTGTGTGTGTGTGTGTGTGTGTGTGTGTGTGTGTGTGTGTGTGTGTGTGTGTGTGTGTGTGTGTGTGGGTGTGTGTATGTGTCTCAGGTGTGGTTATTGCACAAGTGGGGGTCAGGTAAGAAATCAAAAGTCTGAATGTAGATAAAGGATTCTGTGAGTGTGACTGAGAGTTGGGAAGTCATGTTTAAATTCATAGATTGTTAGTAGGTTATGACCCAGTGGGGGGGGGGGGGGCTTTCTAAGCCTAGCACAGTTTTCCCAAAAGAAGAATGATATCTTGCTTACAAATGGGACATTGAGGGCCAAGCATTTATAAGTTACCTCTGTCTGTAAGGGACGTGGATGCCAGGCTCAGTATAATTTTTCTACTCCCCATCCAGTGGTCTAGGCTGCATTTAAATTGCATTTGTTGGTGTGTGAATGAAAATGTCAGGGAATGTGTGTGTGTGTGTGTGTGTGTGTGTGTGTGTGTGTGTGTGTGTGTGTGTGTGTGTGTGTGTGTGTGTGTGTGTGTGTGTGTGTGTGTGTGTGTGTGTGTGTGTGTGTGTGTGCGCGCGCGCACCTAGTATGGTGTTTTTGTTAATGCCATACATGGGCTGCTAGTAAGATCACTACCATCTTCGGTTCTGACTGCGCAGTGTTCGGTTCATAGACATTATAATCAGCCAATAATCAGGTCTTACTCATTGTGGCTATAACTGTCTATAAATTACGTTTTCTTATAGTAATCAAAGCCATCTTGCATTGGGCAGTTAGCATAAGTAGTGATGATTGGTTGGAATCCCTCATTATGTCCTCAAGATGCACGTGCAAGTGTGAGGTACAGATTTTAATATTAGAATGTTTATCGGAGTTGTATCTAGTTAATTTAATAAGACTGTTGATTTCATAACATTAAATAATGAATAATTAAAATTTGCCCTACTGGCTGGTAAAAATTCCTTGCAAAATGTAATAGAATTCAAATATTTAATAATATAGGAGGATGCCTTTTTAAAATGTGTTGTAAATGTTAAAAAATTCTGAACTGTGAAAATAATAGTTTAAGTAATGTAACAAGAAAAAATGCATATACTAAAGTATTTTTTTCCTTTTCAGCTACCTAATTCGACCAGATCCACTAGCAGTTGTATCTACCACTCAAACAAGTCGAAAAGGCAGTTTAACACGTTCTGATCTACAAGATACAAAAGAAAGCACACATCTGTGAATAAAATCCAGCATTTAATTGAAGAATGAGACTGATTGTTGACTACCAGCAGATTTTAATTTGAACTGAAAGTGGGGAAGTCACAATGTACTGCTGTCATCATGATTTGAGGACATGGACATCTGTGCAGGTTGTTGGTAACTCCACTGCAAGAATGTCCATTGCTGAGATAGCAATTAATCCGGAACTTGAATGTTCTTCTGTATCAGTTTATTGTATGTTCTGCAATATGGATGTACTCAAGAATGCCATATTGAATGTATGAAAGCAAGGTTCAAGAGGTATTATAGCTTTGCTCCTTGTGAAGTATATACCACAAAACAAGTGGCTGGAACGTCAGTGCCAGTATATAGTACCTGTCATAAACAGGACTGTACTCGCCTTCCTTCACATCTTGTTGGAACTGGTCCTTGTCCCCAAGTGTTGCACAAATCCTTCTGAGACACCGCCATTTATGCTGCTTTTATTGTGCATATCGGGCCATAATGGACTCTCTGCAGAATGTTCCTCCTCCCTCTTTCATATTTATGTTCCATTTGCTCAATGAGATCACAAGGGTTGCAAAGCATCTCTTTCATTGAGGACCCAGCACTGGTTATTTGTAAGGCTGATATCAACTGAAGGTCACATTAGGCTGTGTATAGGATAATTGCCAAAAATAGCATGGTCTTTGATGCAAAGTGAAGCAGAACTACCTGGAATTCTACCATATATTCTTTCAAAAATGTGGAAACGTCACTAGTATTAAGCTGTTTATTAATATCTGGAAAAGATTTGTGTTAAGTCTCATATGTAACCAGTTCAGAAAAGCTTTGAAACTGATGATGTGACTATGCTTAGTTACATTTGTTATTATATTACAGGGATCATTAGTGTTAGATGTGGTTGTGTCTTGTTACATTTTTGTGAGGTTACTAGAAGTTATAATTTCATAATTTACTTCTGTGTGAAATTATGTGTATTCAGTTTCACTTCATGTATGCACATTCATAGTGATGCAGCTCTTTAAAAGTATGTGCTTTACATTTTGAATACCAGTCTGATGTCAAAGTATCCTAAACATCTCAGATCTGACCAATTTTCTAGAGCTGTTCTACAGTGTAGATACTCTGCAATACCTCTATATATTCTGAGTAAAAGTGTATAGAATGGAACATTTTCTTGAAATTTTAGGAATCTTGGCAAAGCCAGTAGGGACCATATTTTGTCAGTAGAATTATATTTTTCAAAAGATGTTGACTTCCATGAGTCACACCAACCTGCCCCACCCCACTGACACACAGACTGCAACCATGATATATATATATATATATATATATATATATATATATATATATATATCAACTAGTCTCAAGCTGTGTTGTTTTTTCCTGTACTGCCCTTCATGTCTGCTTATTTTATTCTACCTTATATTATCTGTATATTCTGCAAGGTATTGTTTTCTCCTAGGGCACATTCTTACCAAGGAAAGCAATGCATTAATAGTTTGTGGTGATTATGCTCCGAAGTCAGATAAATATATACTTATTTAGTATGTCTGTAGCATAAGATGCAATCTTAACAGTGTTTAGATTTGCTTAACATAAGCTTCTTAAGCATCACTAAGCTTTCTAAGTTTGAATCTTGCATTAGGCATGCACAGTGGACATTGAACAACAGCAAAAGGTAAATGAGCTGTAAAATCTCTTAAACACTTCCCTCTGCCACACACACAAACAAAAATATGCCAGAGAGCAAATTTTCTAACAGCTTTTAAAGCATTTCATTCTTCACAGAGACATTTCATTTCTGCCTACTGTCATTCTGGCAGTGGTAAGTGTTTTACTGGCATTCAAAGGCTTTGAAAGAACGTGCATTATGGGTTGGAAATTTGTATAATGTTTAAGGTGTTTATCTTAGAGACACAAGATACAGGGTTTGATTCTCACCAGTGGGAAGCATGGCTAGGTTTATAAAGACCCCCTGGGATTATTAACCCTGTGATTAACCTATGAATCTATGCTGAGATTCTTCAAGTTGTTCTACATATAATGAAACTTGGTATGACCTCACCTCTCTTGTCAGTAAATGTAGCATAATTACAATTGAAAAATTAATATAAATTATGATTAAAAAATAAAGCATCAAAGCGTAAAGACAACACTGTCATTGAGTAATGGAAGACATTTTCAACTATTGACCAGTCTGTATCTGCCAAACTGAGAAAAGCATATTCTGCTAATAATTTTACACTAGTTTCTATTTCACTAATCCAAATAATTAAAGAAGAAACAAAGGGAGTGCCATTTGTATTCATTGTTATCACTCTTCTGCATCATCCGAAAGGTCTTTTTTCAATTCAGTGTTTTTTTTCATACAAAATGCGCATTTGCATGTTTATAGTGACGAGAAGTCAGGAAAGAGAATGGGGTATAAAACAGGTGTAGCATTAGCTTATATAGCACAAAACTTGTAAAAGGTATAATTAGTTAAATGTAAGCAATTCATAAAACATATATAGAATGAAAGGATTTTGCATTTATACTCAGTTTATCCAAGTAAAAAATATTCTGGTACCTTGGCCTATGTCTTTGCAGATCTGTCATAGGTCTGTCAATCTGTAGTCTTTCATAGTGTGAAGAGGCAATCCAACTCTATTTTTATATGGGGCTACAATGGAAACTCAAGTAAAAATCATCGAGTTAATATTTTCATGTTGTTTAATTAAAATATCACAGACACAGATATCAAAAGCCTGCAGGAAATGTTAAAAGGAGTGCCCCCTCCCAAGCTGTTAAAGTTTTTACCCTATTTGCAGTCTATTAGTAAAGTCAGGAAGAAGCAAGGAGTATATCATTTTTGCTCAACATTACTGTTTTTCAACCTCCTCTGAAAGTTATATTTTTACTTTTAGTTGTGATGTAGTAGGCAGTTAAAATAAATCAGAGAATTAATTTTAGAATGTTTTTCTTTGTAATTATTCACTTACTTGTTTAATATTTGCAGACTTCCCTCTCAAATGCAACACATTACAGTTCAGAGGATGTAATATGAAATGTAAAATTTAGAATATAATTAAAATTGTCCATTATGTAAGTACTCATTACAGCCCTATAAATTTACATTTATTTATAGCTAGAGTTGTCACTGACCACAGAATATTATTAATTGACTGCTAAAAACAAGCTGCACACAATGCTAAGTGCTTAGCTTTATATACTGAGATTTCCAATACATAACTGACATTTTGTGCACTCATTCAACTGTAAGCTTACCTCTTCTGTTGCTGTGTTTGCCCTGTGCGTGTTGACAAAAAATCCAATTATTTATTGAATTCATAAATTAAATAGAATATCTAGATATTTGCGAAGTAGTTTAGCAAGCAGCATCACCTCTTGACATCATTGCAATGTCAGGCCATCTGGAACATGGCTCTAAGAAAGGAATAACCGATTAATTGATTTTTTTGATCGATGCACCATTTGTACATTATTGGTGATGTTTGGAATTCTGCAACTGGCTTTCCAAATTCTGACACCAACTTTCTGAATCTCAGTTAGATTTAGATACCATTTTCCCTTGCTTTTATAATGTAGGACTCCAAATGATTCGTATTTTCCTATACCTCAAAGCACTGTCTTGGAAAAAAAAACAGGACATAAAAAGAAGGTTAAAAGAAAAAGAGAGATAGAGAGAAAAGCAAATAAAGAAATACATGATAAGAAATTAAAGAATGTGACAGATAGAAGAGTTATGTTTTCTTTCAGGTTTAGATTAATTTGAGAGTTAGGTAGGGGCATAGCTCTCAACCTCTTAGCACGAAAATTCTGGACAAAGCCAAAAATAATGGGGGGGGGGTCAAAGCCCCAAAAATAAGGACAATTTTTAATTATTACTGTTATAACCTTCGAAAGTTGCTAGAATAGATGGTCTTGTGTTACCATGCATTTTCTGAAAGATATGAAGCCTGAAACTCAAATGCCTGTCATTATTTAATTAAGTGAGTCTTCAGTGATTTGCCACAAAAAATTCAGGAAATCACAGATTTTATGAGGAACAGACCTAAAATATGAAGCAAAAATCTGGACAGCTGATTGGTATGTAGGGGGGGGAGGGGGGAAATAGGCCAAAGGTTCAGCCATGACACACAGTATACAAAATTTAAAAAAAAATGCCGCATTTGGTGCAAGAAGTGTAGTAATACTAATGCAATGCTAGAGAAAATTTACCTGGTACATGTTTACATAAGACTAACTATAAAATAACTCAGGTTCATCAATGTGAATTCCGTGTTATATTAGTAGCGTAGCAGCCAATCAGTGACAGCTGCAGCAGGTAGCTATGCATCTAGTTAAATCCTCTACATATCTGCATTTCGATAACACTGCAGTGAATTTTTTCAGAACATTATGAAAAATAGAGAGTAAGGAAACAACAAAAAATGATGAGGGGCCACCAGCAGAGAAGTCATTGTTATCAAAGATAAGATAAGATAAATCTGGGGTTAAGAGTAATTTTGAAACAAAAGTGTAGCATTCTAGAGTAATGACTAAAGAAAATAGAGCAGTTGAGTTCAGATTCAGTTGTTTGTAGATAGGTGAGTACGTAGCAAGAAAGGCAGTTTTATGAATGGCTTGCTAGAAGGCATGAGAAAGAGATACATTGTTGTGGTCACTGAGGTAGAATTGTGATCAACCTGCATAATGTATTTTGCATATTTTGGAGTTTCAGAGTGTTTGGAAGGGTGACTACAGTGAGTAAAGATAAGCTATATTCCAAAGTAGGGGTAAGAACCCCTTTCTTTGGGAGCCATCACCTACCCACTTTAAGTGTTCTCTTTCCTAGCCAGCTTGAGGATTGTCAGTCATACTCATACCCCTGTGTAAGTCTATAATGGTCTTGTACCCTTATTCTAATAAACTGTGTTTTTCTGTGAGGCAGTCAGACGTGACCAGCATTGTTCAGTCCTTCTTGCCGCATTGAATGTGTCCCTTCCAATCTCACCAAAAGAGTAACTTTCCCACATATGGTTGATTTCTTTGACTCCAGATTCATTGAAGGAAACCTCTGTGAACTTCCTGAAAAAAACCTTTTACGAAACACTACTTTGAGTAAAATGGGAGGATACGGTCTCCACAATTTCCATCCAGGGGTGTTTAATCCCCTATACCCCTCTACTAAATATAATAATTTCTTAGGTCACACTAGCCAAAGAGGAATGGAAAAATGTTGTTGAAGTATCCTATCAGTGACACTGCACTTAAGGAATTCACCAGTTTCCAGTTTCATCTTGTTCATAGGTGATTACAAGGCCAGTGATCCTATGGGGCTTTTTTAAGACTAGCCATGCTTCCCAAGAATCAAATCTTGTAACTTGTATCGTGAGGCAAACACCTTAACAATTATGCCAACCCCCAATAAGAGGCTTGTATTCAGTGATAGTAGTTTAACTCAGAAAAGGTGAATCATCAAATTAGCTAGCAAAAAGACTTGGTCGGAAAACAAATCTTCCCGTTTCACCTCTACTTATGAGGCAGATACCAGTATTCAAACCACTCCTCAAACAAGAGCTTTACAGTCTTAAAAAATCTCAAACATTCTCATCAGCTACCTCAGTACTGTCAAAGACATTAGCTGAACCTTTGATCAATACTTTAATGGTATCCCCTGTAATCCTGTCTACTTCCCAACTTCAAAAGAAAAGTGAAAAGCAAACCATGAAAAACTGTAAAGGAATCAGTGACATGGGATGTGTAGCTCTCATATAACTTTAATTAGCGCTTTCATCTTTAAAATTTTCCAAGACGTCTTCATCTGAGAGCTATACATGCCATGACACTGATTCCTTCACATTTTTTCTACTTCCCAGCTTGTCGGTGCAAAGTTACTGGTCTCAGAAGGAAATGTCTCATCATATCAATCTTAAGTAAATATAAAGTGGATTAACACATACTTAAGGGAAGTGTATAGATGTAGTGCCTTCCATAAGTGAAGTTGTTTGCTATGTATTACAATAATCAGGCCAGAATTTTTTTTTTTTGCTCTCTCATTGCTCACTACTCAGTTTGGAAGATAGGCGATTTCACCTTCAAATGGTCGTCAGCCTTAATTGTGTGCTTTCCCTTTAGTCCATCTGATTCAAAACATTTTGTGAAAGGCGAAACAAGGCAATGTTATTCTAATTCTAATAACTGTATTCTGACCAAGGTCATAACCAGTCTGACCATGCTTCCACTACATCTCTTACTTCTGTAAAAGTCTATGCATGCTCAAATGTTCTCGGTCAGTGTGTTAGATTCTAGCCTCAAGACTGTGAATCCATCAGCCTGGTGATAGAATTCTGATTCACAATACATAATCACAGCTGCTTTTTCACACAAGTCTTCAATATTTTAAAGAAAGCTAAGATACCTAATACAACAAGATCTTACAATCAGAAGTGGAAAACATTTGTTACCTGAGGTCTGTATTACTTGATTGAAAACTAACTTCAGCGAATGGCTATTCATCTAACATTCACATCAGCGAATGTGTTTCCCAGGGCAGTGAGTTACTTGACCAACATATTGTCACACCCACCGAAGTATATCAAACACATCAAGGTGGGGTGCCACGCTCCTCACACCCCATACCCACCTACTTATACTTTATATACATATATATATACATATATGTATATATATATATATATATATATATATATATATATATATATATATATATATATATATATACCAACTCCAAGATCACACTGCAGTGGGAAAAAGGGCAAATTTCCTAATGCTGACCAAGTAGCCAAGTAGCTCATTGCCCTGGGGAAAACGTTTGCTGATGTGAGCATTCGATGAACAGCTGTTCACTGAAGTTAGTTTTTGACAAACGAATATAGACCCATTTCCTGGACTATGTCACAAGGTTTAAAAGCTCTACATTGAGACATTCTAATGTTAATAGACTAATTAAATAATGTTTTTGTACTAATTTAACTTACTCATTGATCAAACTCCATGTCTTAACAATATCTGCTTGTCTGTGACCTTTTTCACAGATTGCAGCACAGCATTGTGTAAAAGCCTTCCTTAAGGGAGTTCCTCACTTAAAACTATCACCAGATACATTTATCCTATCCAGGCACTGAATTTCAGGTTCAAGATGCAAATGTTACCCTTTCCCCTATCATAGGTTCATAGGTCGGTACTAAGCTATCAGCCCTAGGGTCTATGCAAACCTAGCCATAACAATTCCCTGGATTTTCTTCCCACAATATTTACTTCCCTGGACCCCTGTCTAGCAGGGTGACTGACATGATCCCTGGGGTGAATTTCCTATCACCCATCCAATCATCAAGGTTCCTTTTGAAGAGGGCCAAGGAGGTGCTCTGCTTGACATGTATGGGCAGTCTATTCCAGGGTATGGGGAGTCTCTGGGTCAGGAACCTATCCCTCCAGCATGTTTTGTTCATTGTGATGACAAGGTTTAGATCCCTGGCGCATGTGGCTCTGAGGGATTGGGATTTCTTTAAGTGGAGCATGTCCAACAGCTCAGGGTTTGACGTGGCCTTGTATCTTAAGCAGAGATCGCCTCTGAGTAGATGATATGCCACAGAGTATAGTTGGAGTTTTTTTAGATGGCCAGCATAGGGCATCTGCTTTAGGCCTGTGATTCTTTTAGTGAGGTATTTCTGTGGCCTTTCCAGCTGTTGCAGATGTCTTGTGAGGTACATACCAAACGGGGCGTTATACTCTATAATGGGTCTAATGAGGGATGAGTACAGTGGGGCAATGACCTCCGTTTTTCTGGATGAAAAACCCTTAGTAATGAGGTGTGCCACATAGAAGGATTTCCTGACTGTTGTGGCTATGTGGTTATCGAAGGTGAGACCACTGTCCACCTGTGTCCCTAAGTCTCTCATCACACTTTTGGTGTTTAGTGTACTGCCACCTATGTGGTAACTCATGGGTACATGGTATTTCCCAGCAGATTAATCCAAGTTGAAAACCTTTCCTGGAAGGCATCTTTTCCTTGTTGCTGTTACATGTGATAGAAGCATTTCAGAGCTACAAACTGTCTTAGATAGACTACCTTTGGTATTCTGTAATAAAAAAAAAAGTTTCATTCAAGCCCAATCCATTCCATGTTCCCAAAGTAATAACAATGTGCCTCAGTCTATACAAACACCAGTCTTTTATTCAAACTACCAGAATGAAGGAGTATGTCTCTTACCCATATGTTGCATGCACATGGGCAACTCAGATATTACACTAAGAAAAATATTGAATTAAAAAATGGTTTGCCTTTTCTTTCATTAAAGAGAAGGAGATAAATCACTCATTTCTGCTGCTGGAAGATCAGAAGGCTGTGGGTTTTATTCCCAGCCTAGGTGCTTGGATTAATTTTTCAGTAATGACATTGCAGTGCAGTATAAATGGGTTTGCTACAGTCCTGAATGTGCCATCTGTTGGATGAGATGTGAAGTCCATTTGCCCAAGTTGGTAGTATCTCAGGTGGGTATAAAAGATCCCACAACATGTATTGAAAAGAATAGGGGAACTTTATTTGTATCTTATCACGCTATATACAACTACTAAACTATCAGGAATGAATCATTTTGGAATATAAAACAGCTTTATATATGCACATATGGGTATTCAAGAAAGAATCATTTCAGAATACAGAACAATATTATTTTTTTACATAGACAATTAAGTAATAAACATTCCATACATTCTTATTTTATCCAAAGAGTCATTTTGCTACAATCATAATCTTATTTTTCTTTGATTAAGTAATAATCTCTTAATTTACTATTTAACTAGATAACCATAGCACTCATACTCCACTCATTAATAATTTATATTTCATATGTATTTCTTCTGTCTCATTTACTATACAGTCACAATATATTATTTTTATAAAATCAAAGGGGAAAAGCACTCATTTGTATTTTATTTTATAAGTTTTTTCCAGAAAATTATTTACTGTACTACTACTATTATTAGAATATGATCCATACTTTCTTCACTCTGACATACAGTACACATCCCTTCTAACAATCTTTTGTAGTTCATCAATACTTTAACTATGTTCCTAACATTAACTCTAACAGTAAGTCATGCAATTCTTTCACATCCAGGAATCGTTTCCACCTTTCTATAATCAGTTTTAATAATATGTATGTGCTTTCCATAAATACCTTTGTAGAATCGTATCATTTATATTTAATTTTCATCGTCTAATTTTATCTACATATTCCACTATTGTCTAAATCATATACTCTTTTTCCTCCTTTTCTTAGTCCTTCACTTTCTGATATAAATGCATATTTCTGCTATATAATATTATAATGTCTGCCTCCTTTTCTGTAATTTCACTATAGTACAATATAGATTCAGAGAAGCCAAATGACTATAGGATTAATTAAACTTAACCACCCTCCTTCTTTCCTACAATATAAAAATCTATCTTCTAACAGGATTTAATTGGATACCCACAATTAATCCAAGTATTGTTTCTAAAAATAGTTTTTCACTTTCTTTTGTGCTCTAAATTTTATTCCCAAAATACGCATGTTTTGCATTTCTAATGGAATACTTCATGTGCATAGTGTCACTATATCCTTTGCTACTTCCTTTAATTAAATTTCCACCACTGACAATTTCCACCTAATTATTTGTAATATCAATAATTGTTAAATCACCTGCATTGTTAGCACATAAAGGCAGTAGTATTCCATGCACCGTTTGCCCTCTAGCTACCTGAAAGTGTGCAATGCATTCTTCAATCATTGCATTAAGTAAACCAAAAAATAGCTTAATAAATGGACAGCCTTGTTTAACGCCTCTATTTTTATTTTCTTACTTAACAACCATTTTCTAAAATATTTTGTTCATGTATGCTAGTGTATGTCTTGTAATATTTTTTTGAAAATTTTTATTGATAATATAACTTTCTAATACTCCCCATATTCCTTCATGGGGAGTACAATCACAGTCAATTTTTTATGCATTGCATACCAATACTGTCCCTTTTCCTGAACTATATTTAATACTATCCACAATTCCACATATTAAGAATTACATCTCCTTTTTATTTTTGTTTCAGACTCCATCATTATATCATTTTTGCAAAACATTGCTCATTCTTTTTTGTAAGATTTTGCAGAATATTTTATAATCAGTATTGAGTGTAATTTGCTGCTAGTTTTCTTTTTTAAACTTTAATTTCCTTTTTTACTAAACTTTATCACTCCTTCATGTATTAATTCTTCCTGAATACCTTCGTGTAGCCATTCATTCAAAACTTTAAAATACTTGTTTTTGAACAATGTCTATTTTACCATAAAAGCTGTATAATAAACCATATGGGCTGATGTATCTGAAGAGATCCTAAATAACACGTTATCTAATTATTCAATTATAATATATTTTTCAGCTGACAGGTTGGCATTATCTGTTAACCTTCTTACATTCCATTATTTTCTTTCTACCTCTCTTTTTGTAAGCCTAGTTGGTAAATAATTTCTACAACATTTATAATCATGCATTGCTTTGTCTCTATAATCCCAATATTAGTTTTCATTTAGTCCATCCTACTTTCTGCTTCTTTCACTATTTAAAAAAAAAAAAAAAAAAGTGTGATACTTCTTTTTCTCCCTTGAACTATATATTTCTGTCTAAAAGGCATACATTTTATATTTTTTATTCTAGTTATATATTTCTTTTTCCTATCTTGTTTTGTAATTATTAGCCAAAACAATGGTTTTCATATTTTTATCAATAATCTACAATAATATTCATTTTACTATCCTACATATCTTTTCCAGTTTGACAGTATATTTGATGTTGTATAGAACTCTCTCATGGTTAAGTACTCTTCCCATAGTAACATACTTTTTTCATACTCTTGGTTTCTAAAACTTTACTATTAAGTCTCTTCATACATTTTACTATGGTGTTT
This sequence comes from Protopterus annectens, assembly GCF_019279795.1. Taxonomy (NCBI): domain Eukaryota; kingdom Metazoa; phylum Chordata; order Ceratodontiformes; family Protopteridae; genus Protopterus; species Protopterus annectens. Next base: position 1,597,846,530 of record NC_056743.1, on the reverse strand, counting down.
TTTCTGCATGTGTACCTACTCCTGTCTATAGAGTAAAATGTTTAGTAATGTCTAGCTCTTCTTTTCTATTCTGTATTATCAAATTTTCTGACACTAAATTAGATTCTGTCCGTATTGTAACTCTGTTACATGTATATCTTATACTTTGAAGTAGAGTTACTTCATCATATATAATTACATCATGAAAGGTTTAAATATACTTTATTTTCCTTTTAAATTATCTCAAATTACAATCCATAGCACACCTATTAATACACATCCATATTAATACCTGAATAATATATCAGGGTATCAAACAGATCTACTCTTTTTTCATACCACTGTTATCATAAACTACAATTAATTCTAGTACACCTTCCTTTGTCAGACTGTCACATACCACTACCCTGCAGAGTATTGCCACCATTACAGTACTACAATCCCATAACAAATACCAGTTTAAAACTCCATATAATGTTACTACCCAACAGTGTTTAAAGCTGTTGCTTCTGGCATCTGGGTGAATCCTAATATCCAATAAATAAATTACATCTTTATTTATTGCTTTACAAAAGGCATAACAGTCTTTGACTTTGTTAATAATACTGTTTACAGTCATATACAGGTTAGAATACTATCACAGCCATGTACAGATTAGAATACTGTCCCTTCCCTTTTTCACAAGTTTTATTTAGCTCATTGGTGTAAGTATTCTTACATACTCTTTTAACTATAGTACAGTTTTCCCTCCTTTTTTTCACTAAAGTCAGCATCAGTTTCCTCATCCATCTTTTTGACTTCTTATCAACTTATCCAGCATTATTTTTATTAAACTCCTTCTCCTTCACTTTCATCAACAGCAGTATTTTGTCCTATATTTTTCATATCATTTATAACTTTGTACAGTTTTTACCTCCTCAGCTTCTTTAAAATTGTGTTCATTTTCTTGTTGTATACTAATTAATTGTCAGTCAAACCAGAAGTGTCCTTACTTCTGGCATTTTGTACAAAACATTTTTCTTTCTTTAATGGAATTCCACATTTCCCATATCATGTAGATTTACATTTATCACAGTGTTGCATTAAATGTAACTCGCAGCCATAGTAATAACAAGTTTTAGGTTGTCCCTTGTACATTACATGACCTTTTTAATCTGCAGTATTTACAATGCTGGGAGTATGCACAGGTTTAACATTAGGGATTTGTAAATGTATTTACACCTTCTAAGAGCCATTCAACAATTTTCTTTCATCATGCAATCTGGCTACCCCAAATGCAGTTTGATGCATCCCCAATAAAAAAATATTCAGGTCAACAATGTATATTTCAGAAGTGCAAAACTGCATAACTGTTGTCTGATTTAGATTGAGGCTTTTACATTTATAATATTTATGAGGGGTATGTAGTCTTTTTCTTTTGCAATCCAAAATAAGCGCTTAGCAAGGTAAAAAGTCTCAAATGTAAGTTCTGAAAACAACTCTTTCTCCACATATATTAATATATCAACATCACTGACACTAAAGCCAACAGGAACTACAACATTGTATAATGTCCATCTGTCCTTGTTACTTGTACTAGCAGCAAACGACCAGTATGATTTTCTTCTTTTTGAAGTATTATCTGCCCTTTACGCACCTCCTGTGCATATTTCTGAAGTCTGCTGCTAAGGTTTCCCAAGTACCATAACCATCTTCAGTCTTAAATTTGTTAACCATGTGGCTCCAGTATAATGCTTCATCATCAGAGGGTTCATTTTCAGTAAGCATTAACAGCAATGTATCAGTCAGTAATCCTCTGTCTTTTACATTAGTAATGTCCACAGTATCAGTCACAGTTGCATGACAGTCTGCCTCCATTTTCTTCCACCGCTATCATGACCAACCTACGGTCTGGCAAAAAAAAAAAAAAAAAAAAAGAATTTCAAGAACAGGGAAAATTTCATGGTCTCCCATGAAAAGAGGTTGATGGCCTAGTGCGACTAACCCAATCAAAAAAGTGTAAATAAAATAAAATTAAACTCAATTTAAATAAATAAATTAAATAAATAAAGCCCTGCAATTAGTGAATGCATTACATCTAACTGGCCGACGCTGTACACTGCTTTTTGTTAAGTATGTGTAAGTGTAGTAAACCAGTGCAAGGTACAATAAAAATACATTTAAATACAACAGCTATATCTACAGTATGTTTCAGAAATGTTTCTGCACAAGACATTGTAGAAACTTATACATGGACTACTATGAACATTTTCACAAATATTTCCATTTGGAACCACAGTCCAGAATCAGGACATGTTTTTGTGTGGCTACAGTGCAAGGGATCTTCCAACAGTCCATCTCTCATGGACATGATAAAGCTACTTAGGGATCTAACCATTTTTATTTTTATTCATTTGCTGACTGGGTAAGCCCACTGGGCTCAATAGTTCCATTTCAGGGGGCACCCATGGAGCACTTGCTGGTTCAGTGACTTGCTCAGAGTCACACAATAGGCAAATGGAGATGGAAGGAATCAAACCCTGAATTCTGGACTACAGAGAACAGCTTTTGCACAAGCCAAAGCCTAACTCCTGTGCTCTAACTATCAGATAAATATACTTTTAGTTACCATTCCTGAAGAAGATAGTAAGGTTGTATGTAAGCAGAGGTTGCTATAACAGTAAAATGTACCCTCACTTACTATCCCCCTAACAATGTTGTATATGGTTTCATGATCATTTGTATTATTTTATTGTGCAACTGAATTTCAATTATTATTATAATCTATAGTTGTACTGAGGACAATGGCTTCCTAATATCACAGTTCTCCATGAGGACTGGAACATGCATGAAAAACTGAAGAAGTCTCCTAGCAACATAGGCTATATTGCCCTGCACGCCAACCAAAGTCTCACAGAATTCTGGATCAAGGCCAGCATATTCATTCATAGAATTCTGAATACAACTGATGAAAACTTTGGTTGGGGAAAAAGATCACATAAGATGGTTAAATCCAAATGTTTTTAAGTATTCATACACATTACTTAAAACACACACTGCCAGTTTAAACACCTTACTCGCTTCTCAATGACCTTTGGCCTTAATCCAAGTACTGGCAAATGCCAATATTCATGTTGTAGCTGTACCCTGTGATTATAAACATTGCCTCTATCTAAATCATGTGACTATGTTGTTTAGCATTTTGTATTTTATACTTTCTTATGTATATCTGAGTTATGACTGAAAAATGACTATTTAATGAGTGATTTTGCAGCTTGCCTAAACAGATATTTAAATACTTTGAAGGAAGAGTGGGAACGAAACAAGAAAGGATGAAGAAGAAGAGACAACTAGAGTATGGGAAAGAAGCATGAAGGAACAATGAGATAAGAAACCTAAATAGATAAGGAATAGGTAGCGAGCTCTGAGACAGCATTCGCATGTTATGTCTTAAAAGAGATCAGCAGGCATCATACTGCTGAAAGAAAGGAACAGCAGGCATCGTTTGGTCTGCCCTGTGTGGGCACTGCCATTCAGTTTCTTCACTGTGTTGTCAGTGAGCTTGCCAAGGTTATACCAGGAGAAGGCATCCAAAAGAGTTCCAAGCCAGCTAAGGACTTCACACCTTGTATAACTGAACCTTTCACTGAGCTTCTGCAGTAAAAAGATAGATGTTAACACAGGGTCAGTGTTAGCATTTTGGGAGAACAAGTGCCAGTTTCAGGACTCCCTGGACAACTCTAGTCTATGCATCAGTTTGTCAACCCACCTAAGCAACCTTTTAGTTCATACTGCAGAGCTTTAGGATTAGTATGCGCAGACTGAACTATAGCTATAATTATCTTGCAGTTTTACAGGCCTGTGTACCCCACTATGTTGGCACATCTCACAGAGGAACATTGACAGTGACTGGTATTTATTTGCAATGATGTTACATTACGCCAAACACTTATACCAGGCTGGCCTTAGATGAAACTGTTCTGTAGTCAAAGAGCTCAGTGATACTCCCCACTTTCTACTGTTTCACTCCCCTCCAGCACACATCCTCCAGTACTTCCCCTTGTTTTCCCCTCATCCTAGGCTCCTCATACCTAACACATTACATTTTTCTTCCTTTTATCACATTTTGCCTTTCTCTTCAGCTTTTACAAGTAGTCATGGCTTTCAAATTGCTCTGAAGTATGTTTTAATTTTTTGCAACCTCTTCACCCAGTGAAGATTTGAACAAACATTATGATTCAAGAAAGAAAGAAATTCACTGCTGCTGTTTGACTTTCATTTTCCTTTCATCCTTTCAATATACGTTACTTGTAGAAGACAACACATTAATAACCATGTAGGAAATAACTTTATTAAGATGGAGATCTGGGGGATACCTGACCCCCCAGAAGCCATAGGGTTAAAGATGCTCTGAGGTGCATCCGGGAACATTTTCCTAAACTTTTGATCCAGTGGTGGCATGAACAAAAATCATGAGTAAGAAAAGAATTTCAATTTTATTTATTTTTTTTTGTCTTGTTTTAAGGAAGATATAAGTTGTGCCCAAAGCGTAATGGTCAAAGTCGACCAAATACTAGCTGACAATAAACTAAACAGACAAATATTTGAGAGGATACATAAATCCTATCTAGGAATACTACCTACCTTCCTCCCTCCTATAGGAAACAAAGGCAGTCACTGCCTGTGCATCCCTCTTGTGTTAGATTAGGACATAAGCAAACATTTAAATGGTCAAAGTCATGCATTTTAAGTGACTGCTGCCATACGTTTACAGAGCATGCCTTCTCAGTCCTCACTCCTACCCCTCAAAGACAGCCACCTGCATACATGCCTGATGTTTAATTGTGAGGAAAGTAAAAAAACAATAATGATGACAGTAATGTATTCCAACCTGGTGTTCCTAAAGAGTACAGTGCCCCTACACAGGCTGTGGTAACTTTTGCACACATCTGATGTATGTGAGAAAAGTTAAAGAAACAAACACTAAACTGTCGTCAGTCCCAACACAAGCTATTACTTCATGCACACATTTCTGAGGTTTGATTATGAGGAAAATCAATGAAGTAATGATCTCACCATCCTTGTCCCCCACACAAGCTGCAACAAGCTTCTGTAGAATTGGTGCACTTTAGGACAGAGGCCTCCACTAAGTCCACTTTAAAATCCACTTATACAGTCCAGAGTGTGAGGACCACCAGGCACCTATAAGCTCTAAAAGTCTGAATGTTAGGTGATGTACTTTATGCCTTATTTTTGAAAAATAATTACTTGTCAAATGCATTTTTACTGCTACCCAGATGAGTTATGCATGTGCCAACATAGCTGTGTGTGCACACAAATAAAATTCAACTACATAATTTACACACACACACACACACACACACACACACACACACACACACACACACACACACACACACACACACACAAATTTATGGAAACTGAAAGAATGTAAGTTCACCTAGTGCATGTCTTTGAGTTGCTGGAGGAAATCAGATCATATGGGTAAACACACACACAGAGGCAGGGAAGGCATGTAGACTCCACATAGAAAAAGTCAATGCCAAGAACTCTAACTGAGCACTATGACATGGCAATGCTACTCACCATGCCACTGTGGCAATGAGCAGTTGTTTTCACACGCATAGTCTTCCTGCCAAACCAGCAAAAGTAGCAAGCAACCAGCCATATGTAAGTTTTATGTCTGCAAAGATAAATGAAAGAAATTATTTTTATTTATTGACATTTGTTTACCAGGTTTGTCCAACTGGGCTTGTGGCCCATTTTCAGTGGAGACCCGAGGAGAAAAGCTCCAGTGGTACATTTTTAAACAAGTTCAGTTTTAAACAATATTGATATAGTAGCAGTTATAGCAAATAGATTCACATATGTTGGGTTCCATACATAAAGTTAAAGTTGCATTAAAAAGAAGCTAAGTAACATAATTTTACATTGATATAGTTCAATAGGCCAACAATAATTTTTTTTTGTTTGTATAAAATTATGCAAATGCATAGTAGACACATTGGAGAGAGGTGTAATGACGTACTAAGTATGGTCCTTTTGAGAGTACATAAAGGGAAGGAAAACTAGGTGGGGTCAAAATGTGCTGATGATGTTTGTGATAGAAAGTGAAAGAAATTACAGCCAGCTCTTATGCTACAGCTCCCGACATGCACACACATATAAGCCATACCAATACAACATTTATATTAATTTCAGCAAATGGCAGTACATTGTGTGATACTAATACTGCTACACCAGACCAGTGATTGTTGTTTAGCAATCAACAGTGAGTAATGCATGAATATTACCATCCCTGATTTCACAAAATGTCCCTGATTTTGCCCTGTCCCTCATAATTATTTTTATTAGCTAGTAAATGATTCAGGATTACAGATAGCTAATAATACAAGACATTAAAGATTTTTAATTCATATTGTCAAAAAAATACATGTAAATGCAAAAAAAGGTTATTCTATTGACTTTTTAAGTGAATTAGAGTAATATTTAAAAAGCCTTCCTGATTTTGTGGCTTTATTCTGATTTTATTTTTGGCTTATCCCTGAATTCTTGAGAAAAGAAGTTGAGAGTTGTAGTATTTGGTATTCTGTCAGTATTTTTAATATGCCCTGAAGATCAGGAGCATCTGCCTTCTTAAAATCCCAGGTAAGCCCTGAGCTTCCTAACCCTAGCACGTATCCTGCTCATTTTCATTTACTAATTGCTGGCTTTATCTTAATAGGGCCATATTACAACTCTGTTTAGGATAAACCACATAATCAGGGAATAAAGGATCTATTTTTTCCCCTCATTCTTTTGGGGGGCCTTCAAACACTCAAGGATGAAAAGGGAGTCTTGCACAGCCACTGGTGTTGTGGATGCCTAAAGACAGTTATGCTCTTGGTTTTAGTGAATAGAATGCCCACTAGCAGGATTTACCTTAATCAAGGGCACTATGTATGTGGTAAAACATTTAATGAAATTATGAAACCTAATGCTTGACCAGACACTGTAACTACAACCAGAGAAATCTTTGAATTTTAAAGGAAGACATGAAGGGAAGCCACTGCATAGGATTCCACATTGTAAGAGTTGTTATTACCTGATTTATTAAGTACACAGGGTTGCTGTACTAGCTTTTGTTGGTTAGACAAGTATGCAACAAAATATTAAAAGAAAGGTCATTTGCTGTGGTCGTGACCTGCCCCATGACCACAGGGTCCACAGTGACCACAGGGTTTGCTGGTACCTAAAACCAGCTATGCATCAAGACAAAACATGAACAGGTATCTTCTCACCGATCCTGCCCTTTAAACACTAACAGTGGTACTTGCTGTCTTAGTGTTGTTTGATTTTTTTCTCTAAAACTTCCAGGAGTTTGCTGGCACATTTTTTTTCCAGTAAATGTATTACAAATAGTTCAACTTCCTGACTTATTTGCATTGCCTCACATACAGTGTTCCTTCCTGTTCACTGCTAAACCCTTTTTTATTGTACTGCCTATAATGATCTGCTTTGGATAGCTTTTGGTTTTCTAATGAAAAACTGGCATATAATGGGCAGTAGAGATCCACGACACATGTGCAGTTTAGATCTGAACATACTTCAACTTCCACTCCCTACAAGCTCCTCTGCGTATGTGACTTAGCAAAGAAGTAAAACTTATATTAGTGCTTGTGGACAGAACAGTGAAAGAGGGAAACAGTTCTCTGTTGCTACACTCCTTATTCAACACCTTCATGTCCCACAGTATGAGATTTTAAAGACCACCACAGTTTCAGCGCTGCTTCCATTCCAGAGGTCAGGAGCCCCCCATTATTGATCACAGATATCTTACGTTCAGAGTCTTATCAGCAGTATCACTGATGCACAAATGGATGTGCTACTTTAGGTCTACAGTAATCTTCTGCAGAATTTCTAAAAACCTCTGCAATTAAGGTGATGATTATTATTAGAAGGAAAGCCTTCTCTGGTATAGTAACCAGTTCTGCTCCAACAAACAGCAGAATTTCGACTGCTTTTCTTTGATAGCAGTGAATATTTACAAAGTACATGTCCTCTGATGTACTCTAAGGTACTATTTAAATTATATTGATTTTGGTGATAATGTAAGAAGACAGTAGAGCCCCCAACCCCCACTAGCACTATCATTATCATTAGCTGATAAAGTTTAATATTTTTTTTTGTTTTTAAGAATATTTTAAGTAAACAGCGAAGAATGACAAGGGTTACATTACTGCAATATATAATCCCCTTCGATTAACCTGGAGAATGAGGCATTACCCAGATTGCCTACCAGCTGAAGAGGAACAGGTCCTTATAAAACACACACAGACACACACACACACTGAAATACTGTATCATTATCTTGAAATGTGTGCCTTTAACAAAATATAGCCTCTATTAAAAGATATACATTTTATCTGAACCCTTCTGCTTGGCTAAAATGCCTATTGAATCAACCTCCATTCCTATTTCTAATGCTTTCATAATGCACACCTTACTTTTATTTATTATTATTTTGCAGTTTGTTTTCCAGGATAGTCCATTGGGCTATAAGGAGCCCATTTTCAATTGAGTCCTGGGGAGAAAAGCTCCAGAGAAATACAAATACATAGTACAGAAAGAACACAAATCCATAATATACATTTCAATTAAATGTTAAATACATATTATGTATAGTACAAACCCATATTGTACAATTCAAATAGATGTCACATAATACAGAAATAAAAGATTTTCATTAGGAAAATTATATCAGGTTAATTCAGTAAGTAGTAGTTTTTTGGGTTTTTTAGGGAATTACAATGAGGTAAGGATGTAAAACTTTAGGAGGTAGTGACAGGCAACAAAGTTTAGAAAGTTAGGACGAAAGTGTGATAGAATTAGGTTGGATGAGAACAAGAGCATTTCCATTGTGAAGTAAGGTGCGAGTGCAGTGAGGTTTTAAACAAGGAGAGACTGCAGGTGGTGCGGATGGGAGAGAGTTCCAGAGACGTGCAACATCAATTGATTCCCAGCAGGATGTGTTGGTTTATGCAATTTAATTAGGTTTTAGGAATTGTATCTTACCTTTTATCATTTATTATTTGTGTTCATTTCCCATGTATAATCTGCAATAAATCCTGCTGTGAATTTTAGGTTCAATGACAGTGTATAACCATGGGCCACTTGTGCTCTGTTATGGCTTTAGTTCAGTATTATAGAACCCGTAGCACATTCTGATTGCTGCATAAATTCAGAGGTTTGAAGAATGCTGTCTGCTTTTAATCATAGATAGTCTTACTAAAAAAAAATATCATTTTATAAAGTGTAGGATTATGAATGGGAACCCTGTTTATCACAATAAATGGAAAAATCATACCAAACAAGATTTTAGGGGATAGGTAAGCTTTGGCTGATAGCTAATTCACCAAAGCCAGATACACAAGTATTTAACCATTAAAAGCACAGCACATAGAAAACACACAAAACTGTAAAATTAATCCATTTTCTATGGGTTACAAATGCTATGGCATATGTGAGGCTGTACACCATTCAGCCACCAAGTTTATTAACAAACTCCACTTGCTCAAGACCAGAGACAGAAAAGCATAGTTTTCATGCTGAAAATACATCCTTTCAAAAATGCTGCTTCCCTTTCAGACATACCATTCCTATGGTAGAAAGTATAGCAAATTATCTTTCAGGGAATCTATTGTCTCCGCATTATCACATTATTTTTTTTTTTTATAATTTAGAAGACTTGGGTGAAAAAGATAAACGGATTTGGCGTTAAATGTTGAAATCTAAGCTCTAGTGTCTTCCCATACTTTTGTCAAAGTAGGAGGTGGTCACATATCCATTGTAAAATCTAGGGCATTAACTGTATTTGTATTATACATTTAAAAACTCTTCAATACTCTAGGCAGTGTGTGCCAAAAATGTTTTCTTCAAAATATTATAAAGGCAGTGTAATTATACTTTTGCATCAATGAAACTGCAAATACAAAGTTAACAGCCCCTGACTTTATTGATCACCCTACTTTCTTTTTGACGTGCAGCAAACAAAATGTATAAAAAGCACGGTTAAACCAGAGTCTGTTTCTGTTTGCACTCTGCATCTCCAGAATTGAATCATTTGCACACATTCACACTAATAGCCTTTGGGGCTGATCATGTTCAGACTACTGTATTGTTTCCATGTTTGACCAGATTTACCAGATTTATATGTGATATTAATCGTCTATATTAGCAGTGCATCATAAAATAGTTTTATTCTCATTTTAAATCAATGCTTTTCTGGTGGAGACATGTTGCCTGGCTATGCATAAAGACTCAGTATATTTAGGTCTCAGTTTGCCCTTTATGCATTAAATTTGTTGCACTGCACATCAGTTACATTGGAGTAGTAATATGTTTAAATGGGTTCCTATCAGCATTTCGAATGTTGAAAATGCCGAATTTAATTTAATCGAACTGAAATGTTCGAAATCTCAGAAGAGTGAACTGACGGAACATCAATTTCTTTCCCAGGGAAAGAAATCGGTGGGCCGTCATCGGAGTTTGCTATTTCCTCCACTGTGGTGCGGTCTTGTAGTTGGTATATTTAAGTAGGGGTGTGTGGGAGGCACAGCCCCCCACATTGGGGGGTGTGGTGGGTGAAGCTCCCCACTTTTGTCAGTGTTTAAAATATTGAAAAAAATTTTTTGCGCGGAACACCGATTTCTTTCCCTGGGAAAGAAATCAATATTCCGTCAGTTCGCTCTTTTGAGATTTCGAACATTTCAGTTCGATTAAATTGCATGTGGCATTTTCACCATTCAATATGCTGATATAGACCCGTTTAAATACATACAGTTATTTATAATGCAGTCACTGATTTTGGTGAACTAGTGACTGAGTTAATCTCCCCTGAAATCCCTCGGGTATGTTATGTCAGGTGTGTATCTGAAACTGATACTAATGTATGCTCTGAAAAGTACATTCATATACTTTACAAGAAATATAAGTAAAATCTTACAAAATAAACATTAGTATAAACTTTTGCTGCATAAATGTTATCCTAGTATTCTAGTATTCTAATATACTAGTTAAGACTTTAGCTGTTGAAACTATAATTTTTCTGATGTTATGGCCTTGATTTGCTGCTACATTTTGAATTTCTAGTATTTATTTTATTTCTGTATTGACTCTTTTTGCACAAGACAGTGACATATGTTTTTGAATGTCAGTTTAAATAGAATAGCACTACCAAATCTTACCATCCGAACTGATGTGGTAACCAAGGAGGATTCATATTACACTTCACTGTAACCTTTTTGAATTCAGAAACAAGTCTTAACATGGTGCTCCAGCATAATGGTGTGCAGCAGGGATAGGCCACATAAAGGACTCGAGTTATGGGCAGACTGGGTGAGAAGCATATGCTAATTAGTCATGTAGTCTCTCCCCATAACCACCTCCAGGAAAGAATCGACATGCTGAGTGATTCGTGAAATGTCTCATACATGTAGGTCACCATGGCAATCCCTACCATGTCAGATTAGTGACCACAGCCAGGGAAACTGATTTCTAGTGCCGTAGTGTGACTTTAACGGTGCAGAGATTGGGTGGGGGGAAACTGTAGCCACCAGGGAATACTACTCCTGTGCCATAATGGCACTTTAATAGTATGGGGAGTGGGGGGAGAGGGGATCACTAGACACCATGGGTAGGATATATAGAAAACTCAAGGACACTTATGGGGACTTTTGTGTGTGTGTTTTAATGTTTGTGTGTGTCTAAGTGGGAGCGTGACCTACGAGGGGTGCCTAGGACTACATGATACGTTCGCTGCAGTTAAGTTCTGCAGAAGATGCTGATCTACACTTCGCTGTAGTTAAATGAAATTTTGTCATTTGCAAATTTTGATCGTTGCTCTCGTTTAATGTGCACCCTAGAAAGGCTAACATTCTGTGTAAAATGGCTTATTTTTTCTTTTGTATTCTAAATAAAGCAGTTTTACACAAATAATTTGAGCAAATATATTTTATTAGCACAATATATATGATATTTATAGTTAAGTTGTAGGTAATTAGTTTGTTTTGTAGCAATTACATCAATTTTTAACTTTTGGATTTCTAGAAAAATGCATAATCAGGCGACATCTCTGACCCAGTAAGATTATTCGTTTTTTTCCATATGTAATAAAAATACCTATATCTCCAGAGTTAACTGCAGTAAATATTATATAGTCAAAGTGTCTTCACAATGTGCAGTGCATCCCTTGTTCTTTTTACATTTGGGCCCATACACATGTTGTACAGTTCATTACTACTACTACAGTTATAATTCTGTGATGTGGACTGAACCCTTTTCTCTCCAGCGTTCAGTATGGCCGAGTAGTAGTAGTGCCTTATGCTAACTTTTAACTTATCTTAATTTTAAAAAAGTACCTTACCAAACAACAAATGCTCAAAAATGCAGGGAATACTGAAGAAATCTCACATAGCCATATTTGAAGGAGCCATCTTTTTATTTACATTGGTAAAACACAGAGAGAAAGTTTATACCTTTAAAAAAAATAAAAAATATGGAATTGGAAACAGGGAATCTACAGTAGACCAAAGGGGCAGAATAGATATGGAAAATTCACCTAAAACTGTTGAGATCATTCTTATTTTTTAAATAGTAGAATGGATTTTGATTACTTTAGTTAAGGAGCTAACAAATTATTTTGCCATGACAGGAATGCAACAGTCTGGTGTAATTTATTCCCGTGAGCTGCTTTTTATTGTGTATATATAGATAAAAAATGTAACTGCTCATGTTTTCATGGATTTGTGCTTTGTAGATTGCTTGTCTGTTATGAAGGATGCCTTAGATGAAATCAGTTAACGGGGAGGTGGAGCATTGTAACCCAGAGCAATGTCTACCCTCGCACCAAAGCATGAAGTGGTTTACAAAATAATGTTTCATACTGTAATTCCTGTACATACAGATTCTTTGCCTCTGGTGTGCTCTGTATTGAAAATCAAGAGGGAGGAACAGGGGATAATTGATTTTTGTTGGAGCTATAAGTATAAAATACACTGTGAAAAAATCTGCACTTTGTAATTGCACAAGAGCAAATAAAGATATACAGCTATTTACTCACTTTTGTTTGGTATCTTAAATTATTTTCTGCTAGAAAGCCATTTTAGCTCAGCTGAGTAAAGCAGTTAAGATTTCAGGTTTGGTTTCAACAATGAGGAATGATTTGGATTTGAACAAAAAAATACACCTAATATGTTGTTGTTGTTCCTATTGTTGCATCAGCAGCTAATTATGCAAGAGACTGTTATAGCCTTATTTATAAAACTCTGGAAAGGATTATTATGGAATTAATATATAAAGATATAGGTAACCTACAGACTCTTGACCAAAGCAGGTTTTGATTCATCAAGGGCGGGCCCAATCTACTCAACATGGTTGACTTTGAAAAATTTACAGAAGCAATAGAGAGGTGTAAAACACTACACATCAGATATCTTGACCTTGCAAAGGCAATTGACACAATTACACACTGGGGTATCATAGATAAACTCTCCCAACTAAATGCCAGTATCAGTGTCACTTACTGGATAGCAATTTAGCTCAACAAAGAACCCAGGAAGTTATGGAGGTGACTATACCTCCTTCAAAACACCAACCACTAGCAGCATACCCCAGGGTTCAGTCCTTTGTCCACTCCTCTTTGGCATTTACATCTCAGAGGTCAAAGTTATATTAAGGGTTTGTGACTGCAAATTCAGTGCCATCCTAATTAATAAACTTCCCAGAAGATGAAAGGGGCCTGTCCAAACAAACTTGGTGACAAAACCATGCAGTAAAACTAAATACCAAGAAGTGTATAATTGCATCCTTTGACAAGCATGACTCCCATACCTCTCAACCTCTTAGAGCAAAAAATCTGGACAAAGCCTAAAATGATGGGGGGGGGGGAACAAATAGGGACAGATTTTAAAATTGCTCTTACAAACTTAGAAAGTTGATAGAATAATAGGTTTTGCATTTGCATGACTTTTCTGAAGGATGTGGAGACTTAAACTCAAATGTTTGTCATTATTTAATGACGTCAATCTTCAGCTATTTGCCAGAAAGGTAGATTTTCGGAAGGAACACCAAAAATATGAGGCAAAAATCTGGACATTCTGCGAAAATCTGTACAGTTGAGAGGTATGATGACTCCCCTTGTAACTTATTGACAACACTTCCCTGAAAATTGATCCCATAATTAAGGATCTAGGGTCTAATATCAACAATGAATTGACCTTTCATCACCATGTATCCACTGATGCAAGAAAGTCCTTTTTCATTGCAGAGCATATATCCAAAGATATTGCATCCAGATCCAGAGGTGTAATTGTCCCACTGTGCTCAGCACTTATTTGACTGATAATTGCATATGATACCCCTTTCACTATATACATGTCCAAACATTTATCACAACTGGAATGACCGCAATGTTTTCTCGCTAACAAAAAAAAAAAAAAAAACAGGGTCTGTAAAAACTATGCAGATCATCCCAAAGCCCTGCCCCTTTTCTCAGTATCATACAGGTAACTGAGAGATGATCTCTGCCTTGTGTATTTAGCAGATTCCTGTTGAGTCATCAAAGGTAATTTTGGCAAATAAAAAAAAAACTGTTCTCTGAAACCAAATTCAACAGACAATTCAACAATTTTATTTTTGTAGGGGGGCAAGCCTCTCTTCACTCCCCCCATTTTGGGGGAAAACCCCTACACTCCCCAGACTTAGTGGAGAAAAAAGCAAACTTCACTGTTGGTGTAAGTAATTTTGGCAAACAGCACTTGGTCTTTTTTTGCACTAGCCAAAATTATTTTCGATGACATGACATGGTCCCATATTTAGCACTCCTGTCCCTGATGGATAGTAGCAGCATGTAAATGTCCAAACATGCCTTGTTCAGCCGATTTCTGGATTATTTGTATGCAAATTATAAGAGCTAAAAAATGTGAAAGAAATGTAATGCTGGGCTTTTTAAAATCGACATAGATCAATAGTCAAGACTGTATGTCAATATCCATCACTGTACAGCATTACAAAATAAAAATTATTCGACAAACTACAGCACACCTTAATTCTCATACAATTAAAGATAGCCCACAATACAATACAATAAACAAGTCTCCTAAATACCTAGCAATAGCAGACCATCTCAAAGTTATGTTCCATTTTGTCAGCATTATACAGGTAACTTATACATTGGCAGTATATGTGGCAGTTTGTTGTAGGTTTGGTCTAGTTTGTGTAGATGTTTTTTTTTGGAGATTCTTGTCAGGATAGATGTATAAAATAGGTTTGGGAGTAGAAAAATACAGGTGGTATCTCAGTGTCTTAGTGTGCGAGATGAGGTATGGATTTATATAGCATACTTTGTTTTTGGTTGTTTTTCTCTTTTACATTGTCAGTGTGTTTATTGAATGTAACATTCTGATTGATTATAATTCACTGACCTGCGTAATAGTTACATTGTTTAACAAGTCGATACTTAGTTGTAAGGTCTGTCTTATTAGAATGGTCTGTTTGAAATAAAATTATAGTAATTATTATAATTTTGGGGCCATTTAGAATTAGTTTGTTGAGGGATTCTTGGGTGTCTGTAGCTAACCTCGATTAGCTTCAGCACATATTATAGGATCATAGGAGGTTACTAGGCTAATGGCCCTGGGGCCATTCCAAGCCTAGCCAAGAGTTTATCCCCAAAAAGAAACCTCAATCAGCACCTGCCGCCCCTGTCAATGAGAGACACAAGTGGAACCCCTGGGACAAATTTGAGGTTTCCCATCCACTCATTAAGGTTGCGCTTGAAGAGGGTCAGCGAGGTGCTCTGTTTGACGTGTATGGGAAGTCTATTCCAGAGATGGGTCAGCCTCTGTGAGACAAACCTGTCTCTCCAGCAGGTTTTATTGATGTTGCATATTAGATTCAGGCCTTTTGAGCGGGTAGTGCATGAGGAGTTAGACTTATGGATATGGAACATTTCTAGTAGGGCAGGTTCTGAGATTGCCTTGTAGGCAAGACACAGATCACCCCTGAGCAATCTATATGATACCGAGTACAGTGATAGTGATTTGAGCCTGTCTGCATAGGACAGGTGTTGGAGGCCATGGATTCTCTTTGTGAGGTATTTCAGTAGCCTTTCCAGTTGGTGCAGGTGTTTGGAGAGGTACATACCAAACGGGGTGTTATACTCAATTATTTGTTTAATGAGGGAGGAGTATAAAGAGGTAATAACCTCCTTTTTTTCTGGATGCAATGCCTTTACTTATGAGATGAACCAAGTAAAAGGCTTTTCTGGCCACTGCTACTACATGATGGTCAAATGTGAGGTTGTTAGCCTGAGTGCCCAGGGCTCTCACCACAGGTTGTGTGCTTAGGGGGTTGCTGTTGATGTGATAATCAATAGGGGAAATGTTTTTGCTGAATGGTATGATACATTTTTTTGCATTTAGCTTGAGGCCATGACTTTGGCACCAGTCATTAGTTGCTGTGAGACCGTCTTGCAGTATGTTAACATAATTTGCGAAGTCAGTGACAGCACCCAACTTGCAGTCATCTGCAAACATGGTCAGCCACAGGCCTTATTTTTGCCTGGACCTCTGAGAAATAGATGTCAAATAGTAGGGGTTCCAAGACAGATCCCTGGGGAACTCCACTAGTGACAGGTCTGCTATCGGAGGCTGAGGTGCCTATTTTGACTTTGAGGGTCCTGTCAGTGAGCCAGTTGGCCACCCACCTGATGCGATAGGGATTTATGCCAAGTTGTGTTAGTTTTCGATGATGCCCAAGTGGGGATTGTGTCAAAGGTCTTGGCCAAGTCAAGGTAAGCTGTATGTACTGACTTTCCCTCATCCAGGACCTTGGTGACAGACTCAAAGAAGTCAACCAGGTTTAACAGGCAAGATCTGCCCTTGACGAATACGAACTGGGTGGGGTCAAGTGCTTGGAAATTGCCTATGTCCTTGTTTATGAGAGCCATAATAATACGCTACATGGCTTTACAGATCAGACTTGTCAAGCTAATGGGGCAATAATTTCCAAGGTCAGTAGTGACACCACCTTTGTGCAAGGGGATGACAATGACAGTTCTTCACTCTGCTGGAATGAAGCAGAGTGTATTAGGA